>NC_084600.1:45839823-46080823 GCF_033807715.1 Cololabis saira | reverse complement strand
CCAGTCCTGATGTTGATTGGACTGTTGGTCCGCCAGATGGGCCCCCCCCACAAGAGCGGAGAGCTACATCCAGGCATGAAAGGAGGGCGGATGCGACCACAGGCATGGGGGACAGTCTCCCCCCATCCCAAGTCAGTCAGGCCATTCAGGGTCAAGACGACAGTCCTCCTCAATGCCAGACCCCACTGATTGACTTGGACCCTTCTTCACGGGTCAATCAAAGTCCTCAACCAGAGGATGATGGGGTCCTGCGTAGTCCTGCACGCACCGCCTCACACCTTGCTATTGAAAAAATATTTGATGATCTCCAAGCTGAGGAGGAAAAGGATACAACAAAGGTCTTGACGGCTCAGAAAGTAGCCACTCAGGACACTGACTCCCCAGATGAGGGTGAGGAAGAGGAGGATGATGATGATGAGGAGGATGATGATGATGAGGAGGAGGAGGATGAGGATGGGGATGGGGATGAAGAACAATCTGAACAGTCAATGGCCTGTTCACCATCTCCTAAAAAGTTCACGGTGAAGAGACACAGATCCACCATTAATAAAATGATAGATTGGGATCTGGATGTCAACCGGAAGTTTCTGATCCTGGGAGACTCGAACCTCAGCAGGTGTCCTGATTTCACAAACCCAGACCTGCAAATTGAGAGCTTCCCGGGGGCCAGCTTTCGCCACGCTGAGTCCTTCATTAAGAGAGCCAATGTTCAATCGGGTCTGGTGGTGCAGAAGGTGATCCTCTCCTTTGGGATCAATAGCAGGGGAAACAAACCCAAGGAAACCACGGTGAAGAACCTGCAGGCGGCAATTAGGGCGGTCAAAAGCAAGTTCCCCTTTGCCGAATACTGGATCCCTCTGGTGAATTTTTCCTCAGATTTGCCAGAGGTGGAGCGACAAAACCTCCTCACCCTGAATGAGCATGTATACAGGAACATGCCATTCATCCCGCTCATTCCTGACTGGACCTTCCGGACTGAGTCCGACAACGTCCATTGGACGGCTGGGACGGCAATGTCCATGTTGGACTTCTGGAGCGCGGAGTTAAACTTGAAGTCCCCTTGAGTCCGGTCCAGGTGGGGGATGGAATGATACGTTCCTTCCAGGCCCAAGATGTGGTCGTGCTGGCTCCAAATTTTGAGCTTACAGGGCCACAACGGACCCTTTTGACTCGGGGACTTTCATTTATTCCAGCCTTGGGGATTGGAAAAAATTTAAAGGTCAATCTCTGGGCAGATATCGAGGACTATCATAGAAAGGTCAAATTGGCGGTTTACTTTAAAGACACTGAACGTAGGGATAAATTACCCTTTACAGGACCCTCAGCTTGGACCCCAGAGCTGGATCAGTTGCCTCCTGAAGTGGGACTCTGGATACAGGAAGATAGAAAATTTATAAAAAAATATTTCAGACCATGCAAAGAAAAAAGCAACCTTTCATTGGCTGAGGTGAAAGCCTTGAGGGAACTCCAAAATTATAAGCATATAGTAATAAAACCTGCTGACAAAGGGTCAGCAGTGGTCATAATGAGCAGAGATCAATATAAATTGGAGGTGCATAGACAATTACGAGACACAAAATATTATAAAAAATTAGACCAACCAATGTATTTGGAAACACGATCAATGGTGTTAAATATAATTAATAGGCTCAAAATGAAAAAATGTATAATTTGGAAACAACATAATTATTTGATTGGGGAGCTAGAACCGAAGGCAAGGAGGTTTTACATCCTTCCTAAGATTCACAAGGAGCCTGATAAATGGACAGTTCCTTACCAGGTCCCACCAGGACGGCCCATTGTGTCGGACTGTGGCAGTGAAACATACTACACGGCCGAATTTTTGGATTTTTATCTTAACCCACTCTCCATTCTTCACCCGGCATATGTTAAGGATTCATACCATTTCATACAAATAGTAAGAGGACTCAAGATCCCACCAAATACCCATTTTTATTTCTTTTCCATGGATGTGGACAGTTTATACACCAACATCCCGATCCCGGCCGGAATCTCTTGCGTACGAGACATTTTTAAGAAGTACCCGGATCCTAAGAGGCCGGATGAGGAATTATTGGAATTATTAGACATCAATTTAACGAGGAATGATTTCGAATTCGACACAGAATTTTATCTACAAATAAAGGGTACTGCTATGGGAAAGAAATTTGCCCCGGCATATGCCAATATTTACATGGCAAACTGGGAAGATGAGGCCCTTCAGAAATGTCCCAATAGGCCTCTCTGTTATGTTAGGTATTTGGACGATATCTGGGGTATCTGGACTGGATCCTTAGCGGAGTTTGAGCAGTTTGTGGATATTTTGAACGAGCACGATCCCTCCATTAAACTCAAACGGGAGATTAATTCTCAAACCATCAATTTTTTAGACACAACAGTGTATAAGGGACCAAATTTCAGTTTAAACAATAAATTGGACATAAAAGTATACTTTAAAAACACAGACACACACGCACTCTTACACAGACACAGCTTTCACCCTAGACACACCTTTAGAGGGATCGTGAAAGCACAGCTGCTCAGATTCCAGCGTATCTGTACAAGGCCGGAGGATTTTATGGAGGCTGTTGGGATCCTGTTTAAGGCTCTACGTAGGAGGGGCTATCCAAGGAGCTTCCTTAGACAGAGTCTGAGGACCTTCCAGGAGGAGACGAGGCCTCTTGGGGGACACTTGATACCCCTCATAACCACCTTCTCCTCCAGCAGCCTAGCCATGAACAGGGGGTTGAAGGGCACCTTTGATAAGGTGTTGGGTAACACAGGTGTGGTTCCCAACGCGTCGGTTATTTCGGCCTACAGGCGGAACCAGAATTTGGGCGATCTGTTAGTCAGGGCCAAGTTGCCAAAGTTGCATGGACCTAAGAGGACGGTTAGATTGTGTCCTCAGTTTGTTAAACTAAAACATGTTAGAAATCCCAAACAAAAAACGTTTGTGAAGATTAAACAAGAATTCACGACGCACACCAAAAATTTGGTTTATATTATTTTCTGTTACAGGTGTGGCGCAAAATATGTGGGAGAGACCCGCAATTCTTTATCCACAAGGATGGTCCAACATTTTTATAATGTTAGGAACCACAAACAAGTGGATACACCCTTAGTTAAACACTTTTTGAATCATGGCTTAGGGGCTATGAGGGTGGCTGGCTTGCAGAGGGATGGAAGTTGGACCGACTGGGAGCGAAAGAGGAAGGAGAGGCTCTGGATGTATTTGTTAGGCACTAGGGAGCCCTGGGGATTGAATAGTGGGAGGGATTAGTTTGATTGATTGTGTGTATGTGTTGACAGTGTCACTGCACCGTTTCCCTAACCCTAACGATGACCCTTCACCCCATTCCTAACCCTAAGCCTAACCCTATTCCTAAACTTAACCTTTACCTCACTTCATGCCTAACCTTAACCTTCACTGGACCCCACGCCTAACCCTCAGTTCATGCCTAACCCTAACCGTCACTGGACAAATGCCTAACCCTCACTTCATGCCTAAACCTAACCCTCACTGGACTCTAGGCCTAACCCTGACCCTATTCCTAACCCTAACCGTCACTGGATTTTATGCCTAACCCTAACCCTGTGCCTAAACTTAACCGTCACTGGACTATAGGCCTAACCCTGACCCTACACCTAACCCTAACCGTCACTGGACTCTAGGCCTAACCCTGACCTTACCTTGATCTCATTTCTTAACCCTAACCTCGCCCTTAACCCTGACCTTAACCCCGCCCACCCTATGCCTGTATGTGTGCGTGTGTATGGGGGGATATAGAGGGTGATTTTTACATGGAACGGGTTCAAATTGGGTTAATATGTTAATTATAAATACAAAACATTGGATCAAAGGATAAGATAAATTTTACGGGGTTTATTAAATTCATTGTTGGCATAAATTTAAGGACATTTCATTAAAATACATATACAACACACTTACTTACGTGTAAACACTTACCGTACTCACTGGATACGATGGAAAAATAAAAATACAAATTTTACCGGGATTATTAAATTCATCGTTGGCATAAAATGAAGGAAATTTAATTAAAATACATATGTTACACACTCACTCACCTTTAACACACGGGCCGTACTCACCGGAGACAAGGTAAAAATAATACATCACAAAAAAACATTTTTTACAGGGAGAATTAACTTAATTTTGCTGCCCGTACTTACCGGAAACAGAAAAAATAAGAAAAACAATTTACCGGGACTATTAAATTCATCGTTGGCGTAATATTATAGAAATTTAATTAAAATATATATGTAATACACTCATTTACCTTTAACAAATTGACCGTACTCACCGGAGACGATGTAAAAATAATAAAAACAATTTTCGCAGGGACAATTAAATTAATTTGGCTGACCGTACTTACCGGAAATAGGAAAAATTAAGAAAATCAATTTCCACAGGGATCATTTCCTTCATTTTACTGGCCGTACTCACCGGACACACAGAAAAAATTAACAAAAGCAGTTCTCACAGTGATTATTGACTTTAATTTACTGCCCGGATTCACCGGAAGTGATAATAAAATGAAAAAAATCATTTTCACAAGGATCATTTACATTTCACTGCTTGTACTCACTGGAAACGATGAAAACAATATAAAATAAACAATTTTTACAGGGTTTGTTAATTTTATTTGGCATAAAAAGGGTTAAAATTGGGAAATCCCCCTCCGTGAAGGGAGGGGCGAGCAGTTTGGGAAATCCCCCTCCGGTAAGGGAGGGGGAGTAGCATGGGAGAGAATAAAAAGGGCTGAGCCGAACACTGGAGCCGCATTCAACTCCAGCTTCTCGAGTTGATCTGATACTGACGGAGCTTTGCAGAGCCACTTTTGCTAGCAAGCTTATAGTTATTTGGTGTGCTTGGCCTGAAGAAGAGCCTGCTCGGCTCGAAACGTCGCCTTTTCTTTTTTAGCACACCCTTCCTTTGTTGATTGTTTAGAAAATATTTTATTTTTGTTATTTGATCAAAAAAAACTTTTTTTCTTTATTATAAAATCCACTCGTGATAGTGATACATTTTATTTCATTTATTTGATTTTTTGAAAAAAACCTTTTTTCTTTATTTTTACAATTCACTGAATGTAAAAATACATTTTATTTCATTGTTTGATCATAAAAACCTCTTTTCTGGGTTTTTATCTATTTAATTTGTTGATTTACAAACAGACAACATAAGAACCTTTTTTCTGAGTTTGTTGTTTCTGAGTTTGTTGTTTATTTAATTTGTTGATTTACAAACAGACAACATAAGAACCTTTTTTTGAGTTTGTTGTTTCTGAGTTTGTTGTTTATTTAATTTGTTGATTTACAAACAGACAACATAAGAACCTTTTTTTGAGTTTGTTGTTTCTGAGTTTGTTGTTTATTTAATTTGTTGATTTACAAACAGACAACATAAAAACCTTTTTTCTGAGTTTGTTGTTTATTTGATTTGTTGGTTTACAAACAAATACAAGTTGTTTTCAAGCTTAATAATGGAGGATGGGTGGCACGAGGTACGCTACGGCAGACGCCGTCAGCGTGACCGTGCGCCTCCGGGGGACTCGGGTTACGGAAGGGCAGGGGGGATGGCCCGTGCACGCCCCTTCTCCGGCCGGAGAGGGGATCAGTCCCCTAATCCTAACCCTAACCCTAACCCTAACCCTAACCCTAACCCTAACCCTAACCCTAACCCTAACCCTAACCCTAACCCTAACCCCCCCCCCCCTAACCCTACCCTAACCCTAACCCTAACCCTAACCCTAACCCTAACCCTAACCCTAACCCTAACCCTAACCCTAACCCTAACCCTAACCCTAACCCTAACCCTAACCCTAACCCTAACCCTAACCCTAACCCTAACCCAAACCCTAACCGGAGGGCGTCTGGTATTCCCACGGCCGAAACGCCTGTTGATCCGCTAGATACCACTGACGAAAGTCCAGAAATTCATATTAGGTACCAATAATTACTATCTCCTCCCGGGCCTCCAGGAGGGATAATAATGAAGGTTATTCTAAACTAGGAATAATACACCTAAAACCGACCTCCAAACAAACAGGGTCACCCTCTAATTAATTCAAATCTACTGATCTACGGATCTCATTACATTCATCTTATAAAACATTTCAGCCACAAGAGATCTTCGGATCTCATTACATTCATCTTATAAAACATTTCAGCCACAAGAGATCTTCGGATCTCAGTACATTCATCTTATAAAACATTTCAGCCACAAGAGATCTTCGGATCTCATTACATTCATCTTATAAAACATTTCAGCCACAAGAGATCTTCGGATCTCAGTACATTCATCTTATAAACATTTCAGCCACAAGAGATCTTCGGATCTCATTACATTCATCTTATAAAACATTTCAGCCACAAGAGATCTTCGGATCTCATTACATTCATCTTATAAAACATTTCAGCCACAAGAGATCTCCGGATCTCAGTACATTCATCTTATAAAACATTTCAGCCACAAGAGATCTTCGGATCTCATCACATTCATCTTATAAACATTTCAGCCACCTAACCCTAACCCTAACCCTAACCCTAACCCTGGCCCCAACCCCAACCATAAACTTAAACCTAACCCAAACCATAACCCTAACCCTAACCCAAAACCCTAACCCTAACCCTAACCCTGACCCTAACCCTAACCCTAACCCTGGCCCCAACCCCAACCATAAACTTAAACCTAACCCAAACCATAACCCTAACCCTAACCCAAAACCCTAACCTTAACCCTAACCCAAATCCTAATTTCAACCTTAACCTTAAAGCAAAACCCTAAACTTAAACTAAACCCTAACCTTAACCCTAATCTTAAGCTACACAAACAAACTCTAACCCGAACCCCAAATCCTAAAAACCGCTCCAAAAAAAAAAAAAAAAAAAAAAAAAAAAAAAAAAAAAAAAAAAAAAAAAAAAAAAAAAAAAAAAAAAAAAACCCCCCCTCACCTCTCCTCTCTGAACTATCAACCCACCAACCAAATTCCCCCCCCCCCTTCTTCTCCCCTTCCAAAACTCACAACTGTCCTCTCATATTACACCCACTAGCCACAGACGAAGACACCGGATCCTCCACAATCCGACTGCACGCATAAGGGGTACCTAGTGACCTTGATTCACCATACAGCACATCTCACATCAAAACTCTGAAACTATTCAGAGGTCTCGCACCATACGCTACTGACAAAAGTACTTTAGTGCATACGGATCTCAACTGGATGTACGATGTGAGAGTGCAACACTACCTTCTGCGAACTCTGGTAACGCCTACGAGCGTTAGGAGGCAGTAGCGTATTGGTTTCCCGCAGGGAGCCGTTGAACACAAACCCTAACCCTAACCCTAACCCTAACCCTAACCCTAACCCTAACCCTAACCCTAACCCTAACCCTAACCCTAACCCTAACCCTAACCCTAACCCTAACCCTAACCTAATGGTGATTCCCACTTTTTTACAAACACATATACACATTATTTCCAGAACTCTAAAGGATGTTCCCACAATTTTTACAAACACATATTATAAGTCTCCACATCTTTGCAAACACATTATTTCCAGAACTCTAAGTGAGGTTCCCACATTTCTACAAACACATATTATGTCCAGAACCTGGAGGGAGGTTCACACGATTTTACAAACACACATGAAACTTTTTTCTCCAAAACATTCTCACATTTTTACAAGGATTTTTTCCAGAATTTCCACTTTTGTATGAACTTTATTTTTGAAATGGATGGTGAAGAAATGGATCAGAAGAGCCGTGGAGCTGCCCAGTCGTCGGATGAAGGAGGGGATTCTTCGAGGGAACCTCAACAACTAACCATAACCCTAACCCCAACCCTAACCTTAACCCTAAACCCTAATCATTACCCTAACCCCTGACCCCTAACCTTAACCCCTAACCCCAACCCCTAACCCTAACCCTTGACCTCTAACCCTAACCTTAACCCCGAACCCTTGCCCTAACCCCAAACCCTAACCCTTAATCATAAACCTAACCCCTGACCCCTAACCTTAACCCTTAACTCTAACCCTAACCCCTGACCCTAACCCTTATCCCAACCACATCCCAGCCTGGATCTACGAAGACATTCACGACTCCACCCACCACCCTCCTCCTTCTTTCTTTCCCTCGTACTGCGTGGGAGCGAGAGGGGGCAGGATAACGGCCCGTCAAGGCGGGGGAGAGACCTGCCCCTATAAGGCAACTCTCCCTGGTCCTGACCCCTCTCAACCAGATGTGGAACTCTCTCAACCAGATGTGGAGCTCCCTCATCCCCACCCTGGACCTGATCCCATCCCAGCCTGGATCTACGAGGACATTCATGACTCCACCCATCACCTCCTCCTTCTTTTACTCCCTCGCTCTGCGTGGGAGTGTGAGAGGGGCAGGATAACGGCCCGTCAAGGCGGGGAAGAGACCTGCCCCTATAAGGCAACTCTTCCTGGTCCTGACCCCTCTCACCCAAATCTGTAACTGACCTGTTGTCTCTACTACTAATCAAACTTAAACTTGTTCATTGACCTGTTGTCTCCACTATTAATCTAACTTTAGGTGGATAGTACGGTCAAGAGAGCTATGACGACGTGCGCCGGCCTGTGCATTACCTTTGGTCCCTGTAAACCACCGAGTCGACGGACGAGGTGGGGGGATCATCGAGAAACCTGAAAAATCTAACCCTAACCCTAACCCTAACCCTAACCCTAACCCTAACCCTAACCCAACCCTAACCCTAACCCTAACCCTAACCCTAACCCTAACCCTAACCCTAACCCTAAACCCTAACCCTAACCCTAACCCTAACCCTAAACCCTAACCCTAACCCTAACCCATCTCCTGGGGACTTGCCTGAACTCAAACAGTTGACTTAGTGAAAATCTTAGAAAATTTACAAGTATTTTTCCCAAAAAAAGTTTGTTTAAAATAGGTACCCATTGACTCCAAATTGCCTGAAACGTGCTCCTAACTACTTTCTGGGTGAACCTTTTTCACCAAAACACTTAGTCAAATTTCAGGAAATTTTCGCTCCATTCATTTTCAATGCGATACACATTTCCGGTCATAACTTCCGAACGGAAGGTCGTAGAGACTTGGAAACTGCTTCCGTCGAACATAATACGACCACGAGCTTTCCAACGGTACCATCCATGAGCAAATGATCCACTCCTAGCAAAAGTTACAGACCTTTGAACTTGCTTTTCGCTGATTGGACGAGAAGACAAGGTCCCACCCCTTCCTCATTAGTATAACTGGAATCAGGGTACCCGAAAATGGGGGGGTAGCCGAAGTGTAGAGCAAATGATCCACTGTTTAGGGGGTCAAATCAAAGATTCCAAAGTGGCACTCAGCCCCTATCCTAACCCTAACCCTAACCCTAACCCTAACCCTAACCCCAACCCTAACCCTAACCCCAACCCCAACCCTAACCCTAACCCTAACCCTAACCCTAACCCTAACCCTAACCCTAACCCTAACCCTAACCCTAAACCCTAACCCTAACCCTAACCCTAACCCTAACCCTAACCCTAACCCTAACCCTAACCCTAACCCAAACCCTAACCGGAGGGCGTCTGGTATTCCCACGGCCGAAACGCCTGTTGATCCGCTAGATACCACTGACGAAAGTCCAGAAATTCATATTAGGTACCAATAATTACTATCTCCTCCCGGGCCTCCAGGAGGGATAATAATGAAGGTTATTCTAAACTAGGAATAATACACCTAAAACCGACCTCCAAACAAACAGGGTCACCCTCTAATTAATTCAAATCTACTGATCTACGGATCTCATTACATTCATCTTATAAAACATTTCAGCCACAAGAGATCTTCGGATCTCATTACATTCATCTTATAAAACATTTCAGCCACAAGAGATCTTCGGATCTCAGTACATTCATCTTATAAAACATTTCAGCCACAAGAGATCTTCGGATCTCATTACATTCATCTTATAAAACATTTCAGCCACAAGAGATCTTCGGATCTCAGTACATTCATCTTATAAACATTTCAGCCACAAGAGATCTTCGGATCTCATTACATTCATCTTATAAAACATTTCAGCCACAAGAGATCTTCGGATCTCATTACATTCATCTTATAAAACATTTCAGCCACAAGAGATCTCCGGATCTCAGTACATTCATCTTATAAAACATTTCAGCCACAAGAGATCTTCGGATCTCATCACATTCATCTTATAAACATTTCAGCCACCTAACCCTAACCCTAACCCTAACCCTAACCCTGGCCCCAACCCCAACCATAAACTTAAACCTAACCCAAACCATAACCCTAACCCTAACCCAAAACCCTAACCCTAACCCTAACCCTGACCCTAACCCTAACCCTAACCCTGGCCCCAACCCCAACCATAAACTTAAACCTAACCCAAACCATAACCCTAACCCTAACCCAAAACCCTAACCTTAACCCTAACCCAAATCCTAATTTCAACCTTAACCTTAAAGCAAAACCCTAAACTTAAACTAAACCCTAACCTTAACCCTAATCTTAAGCTACACAAACAAACTCTAACCCGAACCCCAAATCCTAAAAACCGCTCCAAAAAAAAAAAAAAAAAAAAAAAAAAAAAAAAAAAAAAAAAAAAAAAAAAAAAAAAAAAAAAAAAAAAAACCCCCCCTCACCTCTCCTCTCTGAACTATCAACCCACCAACCAAATTCCCCCCCCCCCTTCTTCTCCCCTTCCAAAACTCACAACTGTCCTCTCATATTACACCCACTAGCCACAGACGAAGACACCGGATCCTCCACAATCCGACTGCACGCATAAGGGGTACCTAGTGACCTTGATTCACCATACAGCACATCTCACATCAAAACTCTGAAACTATTCAGAGGTCTCGCACCATACGCTACTGACAAAAGTACTTTAGTGCATACGGATCTCAACTGGATGTACGATGTGAGAGTGCAACACTACCTTCTGCGAACTCTGGTAACGCCTACGAGCGTTAGGAGGCAGTAGCGTATTGGTTTCCCGCAGGGAGCCGTTGAACACAAACCCTAACCCTAACCCTAACCCTAACCCTAACCCTAACCCTAACCCTAACCCTAACCCTAACCCTAACCCTAACCCTAACCCTAACCCTAACCCTAACCCTAACCCTAACCCTAACCTAATGGTGATTCCCACTTTTTTACAAACACATATACACATTATTTCCAGAACTCTAAAGGATGTTCCCACAATTTTTACAAACACATATTATAAGTCTCCACATCTTTGCAAACACATTATTTCCAGAACTCTAAGTGAGGTTCCCACATTTCTACAAACACATATTATGTCCAGAACCTGGAGGGAGGTTCACACGATTTTACAAACACACATGAAACTTTTTTCTCCAAAACATTCTCACATTTTTACAAGGATTTTTTCCAGAATTTCCACTTTTGTATGAACTTTATTTTTGAAATGGATGGTGAAGAAATGGATCAGAAGAGCCGTGGAGCTGCCCAGTCGTCGGATGAAGGAGGGGATTCTTCGAGGGAACCTCAACAACTAACCATAACCCTAACCCCAACCCTAACCTTAACCCTAAACCCTAATCATTACCCTAACCCCTGACCCCTAACCTTAACCCCTAACCCCAACCCCTAACCCTAACCCTTGACCTCTAACCCTAACCTTAACCCCGAACCCTTGCCCTAACCCCAAACCCTAACCCTTAATCATAAACCTAACCCCTGACCCCTAACCTTAACCCTTAACTCTAACCCTAACCCCTGACCCTAACCCTTATCCCAACCACATCCCAGCCTGGATCTACGAAGACATTCACGACTCCACCCACCACCCTCCTCCTTCTTTCTTTCCCTCGTACTGCGTGGGAGCGAGAGGGGGCAGGATAACGGCCCGTCAAGGCGGGGGAGAGACCTGCCCCTATAAGGCAACTCTCCCTGGTCCTGACCCCTCTCAACCAGATGTGGAACTCTCTCAACCAGATGTGGAGCTCCCTCATCCCCACCCTGGACCTGATCCCATCCCAGCCTGGATCTACGAGGACATTCATGACTCCACCCATCACCTCCTCCTTCTTTTACTCCCTCGCTCTGCGTGGGAGTGTGAGAGGGGCAGGATAACGGCCCGTCAAGGCGGGGAAGAGACCTGCCCCTATAAGGCAACTCTTCCTGGTCCTGACCCCTCTCACCCAAATCTGTAACTGACCTGTTGTCTCTACTACTAATCAAACTTAAACTTGTTCATTGACCTGTTGTCTCCACTATTAATCTAACTTTAGGTGGATAGTACGGTCAAGAGAGCTATGACGACGTGCGCCGGCCTGTGCATTACCTTTGGTCCCTGTAAACCACCGAGTCGACGGACGAGGTGGGGGGATCATCGAGAAACCTGAAAAATCTAACCCTAACCCTAACCCTAACCCTAACCCTAACCCTAACCCTAACCCAACCCTAACCCTAACCCTAACCCTAACCCTAACCCTAACCCTAACCCTAACCCTAAACCCTAACCCTAACCCTAACCCTAACCCTAAACCCTAACCCTAACCCTAACCCATCTCCTGGGGACTTGCCTGAACTCAAACAGTTGACTTAGTGAAAATCTTAGAAAATTTACAAGTATTTTTCCCAAAAAAAGTTTGTTTAAAATAGGTACCCATTGACTCCAAATTGCCTGAAACGTGCTCCTAACTACTTTCTGGGTGAACCTTTTTCACCAAAACACTTAGTCAAATTTCAGGAAATTTTCGCTCCATTCATTTTCAATGCGATACACATTTCCGGTCATAACTTCCGAACGGAAGGTCGTAGAGACTTGGAAACTGCTTCCGTCGAACATAATACGACCACGAGCTTTCCAACGGTACCATCCATGAGCAAATGATCCACTCCTAGCAAAAGTTACAGACCTTTGAACTTGCTTTTCGCTGATTGGACGAGAAGACAAGGTCCCACCCCTTCCTCATTAGTATAACTGGAATCAGGGTACCCGAAAATGGGGGGGTAGCCGAAGTGTAGAGCAAATGATCCACTGTTTAGGGGGTCAAATCAAAGATTCCAAAGTGGCACTCAGCCCCTATCCTAACCCTAACCCTAACCCTAACCCTAACCCTAACCCTAACCCTAACCCTAACCCTAACCCTAACCCTAACCCTAACCCTAACCCTAACCCTAACCCAAACCCTAACCGGAGGGCGTCTGGTATTCCCACGGCCGAAACGCCTGTTGATCCGCTAGATACCACTGACGAAAGTCCAGAAATTCATATTAGGTACCAATAATTACTATCTCCTCCCGGGCCTCCAGGAGGGATAATAATGAAGGTTATTCTAAACTAGGAATAATACACCTAAAACCGACCTCCAAACAAACAGGGTCACCCTCTAATTAATTCAAATCTACTGATCTACGGATCTCATTACATTCATCTTATAAAACATTTCAGCCACAAGAGATCTTCGGATCTCATTACATTCATCTTATAAAACATTTCAGCCACAAGAGATCTTCGGATCTCAGTACATTCATCTTATAAAACATTTCAGCCACAAGAGATCTTCGGATCTCATTACATTCATCTTATAAAACATTTCAGCCACAAGAGATCTTCGGATCTCAGTACATTCATCTTATAAACATTTCAGCCACAAGAGATCTTCGGATCTCATTACATTCATCTTATAAAACATTTCAGCCACAAGAGATCTTCGGATCTCATTACATTCATCTTATAAAACATTTCAGCCACAAGAGATCTCCGGATCTCAGTACATTCATCTTATAAAACATTTCAGCCACAAGAGATCTTCGGATCTCATCACATTCATCTTATAAACATTTCAGCCACCTAACCCTAACCCTAACCCTAACCCTAACCCTGGCCCCAACCCCAACCATAAACTTAAACCTAACCCAAACCATAACCCTAACCCTAACCCAAAACCCTAACCCTAACCCTAACCCTGACCCTAACCCTAACCCTAACCCTGGCCCCAACCCCAACCATAAACTTAAACCTAACCCAAACCATAACCCTAACCCTAACCCAAAACCCTAACCTTAACCCTAACCCAAATCCTAATTTCAACCTTAACCTTAAAGCAAAACCCTAAACTTAAACTAAACCCTAACCTTAACCCTAATCTTAAGCTACACAAACAAACTCTAACCCGAACCCCAAATCCTAAAAACCGCTCCAAAAAAAAAAAAAAAAAAAAAAAAAAAAAAAAAAAAAAAAAAAAAAAAAAAAAAAAAAAAAAAAAAAAAAAAAAAAAAACCCCCCCTCACCTCTCCTCTCTGAACTATCAACCCACCAACCAAATTCCCCCCCCCCCTTCTTCTCCCCTTCCAAAACTCACAACTGTCCTCTCATATTACACCCACTAGCCACAGACGAAGACACCGGATCCTCCACAATCCGACTGCACGCATAAGGGGTACCTAGTGACCTTGATTCACCATACAGCACATCTCACATCAAAACTCTGAAACTATTCAGAGGTCTCGCACCATACGCTACTGACAAAAGTACTTTAGTGCATACGGATCTCAACTGGATGTACGATGTGAGAGTGCAACACTACCTTCTGCGAACTCTGGTAACGCCTACGAGCGTTAGGAGGCAGTAGCGTATTGGTTTCCCGCAGGGAGCCGTTGAACACAAACCCTAACCCTAACCCTAACCCTAACCCTAACCCTAACCCTAACCCTAACCCTAACCCTAACCCTAACCCTAACCCTAACCCTAACCCTAACCCTAACCCTAACCTAATGGTGATTCCCACTTTTTTACAAACACATATACACATTATTTCCAGAACTCTAAAGGATGTTCCCACAATTTTTACAAACACATATTATAAGTCTCCACATCTTTGCAAACACATTATTTCCAGAACTCTAAGTGAGGTTCCCACATTTCTACAAACACATATTATGTCCAGAACCTGGAGGGAGGTTCACACGATTTTACAAACACACATGAAACTTTTTTCTCCAAAACATTCTCACATTTTTACAAGGATTTTTTCCAGAATTTCCACTTTTGTATGAACTTTATTTTTGAAATGGATGGTGAAGAAATGGATCAGAAGAGCCGTGGAGCTGCCCAGTCGTCGGATGAAGGAGGGGATTCTTCGAGGGAACCTCAACAACTAACCATAACCCTAACCCCAACCCTAACCTTAACCCTAAACCCTAATCATTACCCTAACCCCTGACCCCTAACCTTAACCCCTAACCCCAACCCCTAACCCTAACCCTTGACCTCTAACCCTAACCTTAACCCCGAACCCTTGCCCTAACCCCAAACCCTAACCCTTAATCATAAACCTAACCCCTGACCCCTAACCTTAACCCTTAACTCTAACCCTAACCCCTGACCCTAACCCTTATCCCAACCACATCCCAGCCTGGATCTACGAAGACATTCACGACTCCACCCACCACCCTCCTCCTTCTTTCTTTCCCTCGTACTGCGTGGGAGCGAGAGGGGGCAGGATAACGGCCCGTCAAGGCGGGGGAGAGACCTGCCCCTATAAGGCAACTCTCCCTGGTCCTGACCCCTCTCAACCAGATGTGGAACTCTCTCAACCAGATGTGGAGCTCCCTCATCCCCACCCTGGACCTGATCCCATCCCAGCCTGGATCTACGAGGACATTCATGACTCCACCCATCACCTCCTCCTTCTTTTACTCCCTCGCTCTGCGTGGGAGTGTGAGAGGGGCAGGATAACGGCCCGTCAAGGCGGGGAAGAGACCTGCCCCTATAAGGCAACTCTTCCTGGTCCTGACCCCTCTCACCCAAATCTGTAACTGACCTGTTGTCTCTACTACTAATCAAACTTAAACTTGTTCATTGACCTGTTGTCTCCACTATTAATCTAACTTTAGGTGGATAGTACGGTCAAGAGAGCTATGACGACGTGCGCCGGCCTGTGCATTACCTTTGGTCCCTGTAAACCACCGAGTCGACGGACGAGGTGGGGGGATCATCGAGAAACCTGAAAAATCTAACCCTAACCCTAACCCTAACCCTAACCCTAACCCTAACCCTAACCCAACCCTAACCCTAACCCTAACCCTAACCCTAACCCTAACCCTAACCCTAACCCTAAACCCTAACCCTAACCCTAACCCTAACCCTAAACCCTAACCCTAACCCTAACCCATCTCCTGGGGACTTGCCTGAACTCAAACAGTTGACTTAGTGAAAATCTTAGAAAATTTACAAGTATTTTTCCCAAAAAAAGTTTGTTTAAAATAGGTACCCATTGACTCCAAATTGCCTGAAACGTGCTCCTAACTACTTTCTGGGTGAACCTTTTTCACCAAAACACTTAGTCAAATTTCAGGAAATTTTCGCTCCATTCATTTTCAATGCGATACACATTTCCGGTCATAACTTCCGAACGGAAGGTCGTAGAGACTTGGAAACTGCTTCCGTCGAACATAATACGACCACGAGCTTTCCAACGGTACCATCCATGAGCAAATGATCCACTCCTAGCAAAAGTTACAGACCTTTGAACTTGCTTTTCGCTGATTGGACGAGAAGACAAGGTCCCACCCCTTCCTCATTAGTATAACTGGAATCAGGGTACCCGAAAATGGGGGGGTAGCCGAAGTGTAGAGCAAATGATCCACTGTTTAGGGGGTCAAATCAAAGATTCCAAAGTGGCACTCAGCCCCTATCCTAACCCTAACCCTAACCCTAACCCTAACCCTAACCCTAACCCCTAACCCCTAACCCCTAACCCCAACCCCAACCCCAACCCCAACCCTAACCCTAACCCTAACCCTAACCCTAACCCTAACCCTAACCCTAACCCTAACCCTAACCCTAACCCTAACCCTAACCCTAACCCTAAACCCTAACCCTAACCCTAACCCTAACCCTAACCCTAACCCTAACCCTAACCCTAACCCTAACCCTAACCCTAACCCTAACCGGAGGGCGTCTGGTATTCCCACGGCCGAAACGCCTGTTGATCCGCTAGATACCACTGACGAAAGTCCAGAAATTCATATTAGGTACCAATAATTACTATCTCCTCCCGGGCCTCCAGGAGGGATAATAATGAAGGTTATTCTAAACTAGGAATAATACACCTAAAACCGACCTCCAAACAAACAGGGTCACCCTCTAATTAATTCAAATCTACTGATCTACGGATCTCATTACATTCATCTTATAAAACATTTCAGCCACAAGAGATCTTCGGATCTCATTACATTCATCTTATAAAACATTTCAGCCACAAGAGATCTTCGGATCTCAGTACATTCATCTTATAAAACATTTCAGCCACAAGAGATCTTCGGATCTCATTACATTCATCTTATAAAACATTTCAGCCACAAGAGATCTTCGGATCTCAGTACATTCATCTTATAAACATTTCAGCCACAAGAGATCTTCGGATCTCATTACATTCATCTTATAAAACATTTCAGCCACAAGAGATCTTCGGATCTCATTACATTCATCTTATAAAACATTTCAGCCACAAGAGATCTCCGGATCTCAGTACATTCATCTTATAAAACATTTCAGCCACAAGAGATCTTCGGATCTCATCACATTCATCTTATAAACATTTCAGCCACCTAACCCTAACCCTAACCCTAACCCTAACCCTGGCCCCAACCCCAACCATAAACTTAAACCTAACCCAAACCATAACCCTAACCCTAACCCAAAACCCTAACCCTAACCCTAACCCTGACCCTAACCCTAACCCTAACCCTGGCCCCAACCCCAACCATAAACTTAAACCTAACCCAAACCATAACCCTAACCCTAACCCAAAACCCTAACCTTAACCCTAACCCAAATCCTAATTTCAACCTTAACCTTAAAGCAAAACCCTAAACTTAAACTAAACCCTAACCTTAACCCTAATCTTAAGCTACACAAACAAACTCTAACCCGAACCCCAAATCCTAAAAACCGCTCCAAAAAAAAAAAAAAAAAAAAAAAAAAAAAAAAAAAAAAAAAAAAAAAAAAAAAAACCCCCCCTCACCTCTCCTCTCTGAACTATCAACCCACCAACCAAATTCCCCCCCCCCCTTCTTCTCCCCTTCCAAAACTCACAACTGTCCTCTCATATTACACCCACTAGCCACAGACGAAGACACCGGATCCTCCACAATCCGACTGCACGCATAAGGGGTACCTAGTGACCTTGATTCACCATACAGCACATCTCACATCAAAACTCTGAAACTATTCAGAGGTCTCGCACCATACGCTACTGACAAAAGTACTTTAGTGCATACGGATCTCAACTGGATGTACGATGTGAGAGTGCAACACTACCTTCTGCGAACTCTGGTAACGCCTACGAGCGTTAGGAGGCAGTAGCGTATTGGTTTCCCGCAGGGAGCCGTTGAACACAAACCCTAACCCTAACCCTAACCCTAACCCTAACCCTAACCCTAACCCTAACCCTAACCCTAACCCTAACCCTAACCCTAACCCTAACCCTAACCCTAACCTAATGGTGATTCCCACTTTTTTACAAACACATATACACATTATTTCCAGAACTCTAAAGGATGTTCCCACAATTTTTACAAACACATATTATAAGTCTCCACATCTTTGCAAACACATTATTTCCAGAACTCTAAGTGAGGTTCCCACATTTCTACAAACACATATTATGTCCAGAACCTGGAGGGAGGTTCACACGATTTTACAAACACACATGAAACTTTTTTCTCCAAAACATTCTCACATTTTTACAAGGATTTTTTCCAGAATTTCCACTTTTGTATGAACTTTATTTTTGAAATGGATGGTGAAGAAATGGATCAGAAGAGCCGTGGAGCTGCCCAGTCGTCGGATGAAGGAGGGGATTCTTCGAGGGAACCTCAACAACTAACCATAACCCTAACCCCAACCCTAACCTTAACCCTAAACCCTAATCATTACCCTAACCCCTGACCCCTAACCTTAACCCCTAACCCCAACCCCTAACCCTAACCCTTGACCTCTAACCCTAACCTTAACCCCGAACCCTTGCCCTAACCCCAAACCCTAACCCTTAATCATAAACCTAACCCCTGACCCCTAACCTTAACCCTTAACTCTAACCCTAACCCCTGACCCTAACCCTTATCCCAACCACATCCCAGCCTGGATCTACGAAGACATTCACGACTCCACCCACCACCCTCCTCCTTCTTTCTTTCCCTCGTACTGCGTGGGAGCGAGAGGGGGCAGGATAACGGCCCGTCAAGGCGGGGGAGAGACCTGCCCCTATAAGGCAACTCTCCCTGGTCCTGACCCCTCTCAACCAGATGTGGAACTCTCTCAACCAGATGTGGAGCTCCCTCATCCCCACCCTGGACCTGATCCCATCCCAGCCTGGATCTACGAGGACATTCATGACTCCACCCATCACCTCCTCCTTCTTTTACTCCCTCGCTCTGCGTGGGAGTGTGAGAGGGGCAGGATAACGGCCCGTCAAGGCGGGGAAGAGACCTGCCCCTATAAGGCAACTCTTCCTGGTCCTGACCCCTCTCACCCAAATCTGTAACTGACCTGTTGTCTCTACTACTAATCAAACTTAAACTTGTTCATTGACCTGTTGTCTCCACTATTAATCTAACTTTAGGTGGATAGTACGGTCAAGAGAGCTATGACGACGTGCGCCGGCCTGTGCATTACCTTTGGTCCCTGTAAACCACCGAGTCGACGGACGAGGTGGGGGGATCATCGAGAAACCTGAAAAATCTAACCCTAACCCTAACCCTAACCCTAACCCTAACCCTAACCCTAACCCAACCCTAACCCTAACCCTAACCCTAACCCTAACCCTAACCCTAACCCTAACCCTAAACCCTAACCCTAACCCTAACCCTAACCCTAAACCCTAACCCTAACCCTAACCCATCTCCTGGGGACTTGCCTGAACTCAAACAGTTGACTTAGTGAAAATCTTAGAAAATTTACAAGTATTTTTCCCAAAAAAAGTTTGTTTAAAATAGGTACCCATTGACTCCAAATTGCCTGAAACGTGCTCCTAACTACTTTCTGGGTGAACCTTTTTCACCAAAACACTTAGTCAAATTTCAGGAAATTTTCGCTCCATTCATTTTCAATGCGATACACATTTCCGGTCATAACTTCCGAACGGAAGGTCGTAGAGACTTGGAAACTGCTTCCGTCGAACATAATACGACCACGAGCTTTCCAACGGTACCATCCATGAGCAAATGATCCACTCCTAGCAAAAGTTACAGACCTTTGAACTTGCTTTTCGCTGATTGGACGAGAAGACAAGGTCCCACCCCTTCCTCATTAGTATAACTGGAATCAGGGTACCCGAAAATGGGGGGGTAGCCGAAGTGTAGAGCAAATGATCCACTGTTTAGGGGGTCAAATCAAAGATTCCAAAGTGGCACTCAGCCCCTATCCTAACCCTAACCCCAGACTTAACCCCAGACTTAACCCCAGACTTAACCCCAGACTTAACCCCAGACTTAACCCCAGACTTAACCCCAGACTTAACCCCAGACTTAACCCCAGACTTAACCCCAGACTTAACCCCAGACTTAACCCCAGACTTAACCCCAGACTTAACCCCAGACTTAACCCCAGACTTAACCCCAGACTTAACCCCAGACTTAACCCCAGACTTAACCCCAGACTTAACCCCAGACTTAACCCCAGACTTAACCCCAGACTTAACCCCAGACTTAACCCCAGACTTAACCCCAGACTTAACCCCAGACTTAACCCCAGACTTAACCCCAGACTTAACCCCAGACTTAACCCCAGACTTAACCCCAGACTTAACCCCAGACTTAACCCCAGACTTAACCCCAGACTTAACCCCAGACTTAACCCCAGACTTAACCCCAGACTTAACCCCAGACTTAACCCCAGACTTAACCCCAGACTTAACCCCAGACTTAACCCCAGACTTAACCCCAGACTTAACCCCAGACTTAACCCCAGACTTAACCCCAGACTTAACCCCAGACTTAACCCCAGACTTAACCCCAGACTTAACCCCAGACTTAACCCCAGACTTAACCCCAGACTTAACCCCAGACTTAACCCCAGACTTAACCCCAGACTTAACCCCAGACTTAACCCCAGACTTAACCCCAGACTTAACCCCAGACTTAACCCCAGACTTAACCCCAGACTTAACCCCAGACTTAACCCCAGACTTAACCCCAGACTTAACCCCAGACTTAACCCCAGACTTAACCCCAGACTTAACCCCAGACTTAACCCCAGACTTAACCCCAGACTTAACCCCAGACTTAACCCCAGACTTAACCCCAGACTTAACCCCAGACTTAACCCCAGACTTAACCCCAGACTTAACCCCAGACTTAACCCCAGACTTAACCCCAGACTTAACCCCAGACTTAACCCCAGACTTAACCCCAGACTTAACCCCAGACTTAACCCCAGACTTAACCCCAGACTTAACCCCAGACTTAACCCCAGACTTAACCCCAGACTTAACCCCAGACTTAACCCCAGACTTAACCCCAGACTTAACCCCAGACTTAACCCCAGACTTAACCCCAGACTTAACCCCAGACTTAACCCCAGACTTAACCCCAGACTTAACCCCAGACTTAACCCCAGACTTAACCCCAGACTTAACCCCAGACTTAACCCCAGACTTAACCCCAGACTTAACCCCAGACTTAACCCCAGACTTAACCCCAGACTTAACCCCAGACTTAACCCCAGACTTAACCCCAGACTTAACCCCAGACTTAACCCCAGACTTAACCCCAGACTTAACCCCAGACTTAACCCCAGACTTAACCCCAGACTTAACCCCAGACTTAACCCCAGACTTAACCCCAGACTTAACCCCAGACTTAACCCCAGACTTAACCCCAGACTTAACCCCAGACTTAACCCCAGACTTAACCCCAGACTTAACCCCAGACTTAACCCCAGACTTAACCCCAGACTTAACCCCAGACTTAACCCCAGACTTAACCCCAGACTTAACCCCAGACTTAACCCCAGACTTAACCCCAGACTTAACCCCAGACTTAACCCCAGACTTAACCCCAGACTTAACCCCAGACTTAACCCCAGACTTAACCCCAGACTTAACCCCAGACTTAACCCCAGACTTAACCCCAGACTTAACCCCAGACTTAACCCCAGACTTAACCCCAGACTTAACCCCAGACTTAACCCCAGACTTAACCCCAGACTTAACCCCAGACTTAACCCCAGACTTAACCCCAGACTTAACCCCAGACTTAACCCCAGACTTAACCCCAGACTTAACCCCAGACTTAACCCCAGACTTAACCCCAGACTTAACCCCAGACTTAACCCCAGACTTAACCCCAGACTTAACCCCAGACTTAACCCCAGACTTAACCCCAGACTTAACCCCAGACTTAACCCCAGACTTAACCCCAGACTTAACCCCAGACTTAACCCCAGACTTAACCCCAGACTTAACCCCAGACTTAACCCCAGACTTAACCCCAGACTTAACCCCAGACTTAACCCCAGACTTAACCCCAGACTTAACCCCAGACTTAACCCCAGACTTAACCCCAGACTTAACCCCAGACTTAACCCCAGACTTAACCCCAGACTTAACCCCAGACTTAACCCCAGACTTAACCCCAGACTTAACCCCAGACTTAACCCCAGACTTAACCCCAGACTTAACCCCAGACTTAACCCCAGACTTAACCCCAGACTTAACCCCAGACTTAACCCCAGACTTAACCCCAGACTTAACCCCAGACTTAACCCCAGACTTAACCCCAGACTTAACCCCAGACTTAACCCCAGACTTAACCCCAGACTTAACCCCAGACTTAACCCCAGACTTAACCCCAGACTTAACCCCAGACTTAACCCCAGACTTAACCCCAGACTTAACCCCAGACTTAACCCCAGACTTAACCCCAGACTTAACCCCAGACTTAACCCCAGACTTAACCCCAGACTTAACCCCAGACTTAACCCCAGACTTAACCCCAGACTTAACCCCAGACTTAACCCCAGACTTAACCCCAGACTTAACCCCAGACTTAACCCCAGACTTAACCCCAGACTTAACCCCAGACTTAACCCCAGACTTAACCCCAGACTTAACCCCAGACTTAACCCCAGACTTAACCCCAGACTTAACCCCAGACTTAACCCCAGACTTAACCCCAGACTTAACCCCAGACTTAACCCCAGACTTAACCCCAGACTTAACCCCAGACTTAACCCCAGACTTAACCCCAGACTTAACCCCAGACTTAACCCCAGACTTAACCCCAGACTTAACCCCAGACTTAACCCCAGACTTAACCCCAGACTTAACCCCAGACTTAACCCCAGACTTAACCCCAGACTTAACCCCAGACTTAACCCCAGACTTAACCCCAGACTTAACCCCAGACTTAACCCCAGACTTAACCCCAGACTTAACCCCAGACTTAACCCCAGACTTAACCCCAGACTTAACCCCAGACTTAACCCCAGACTTAACCCCAGACTTAACCCCAGACTTAACCCCAGACTTAACCCCAGACTTAACCCCAGACTTAACCCCAGACTTAACCCCAGACTTAACCCCAGACTTAACCCCAGACTTAACCCCAGACTTAACCCCAGACTTAACCCCAGACTTAACCCCAGACTTAACCCCAGACTTAACCCCAGACTTAACCCCAGACTTAACCCCAGACTTAACCCCAGACTTAACCCCAGACTTAACCCCAGACTTAACCCCAGACTTAACCCCAGACTTAACCCCAGACTTAACCCCAGACTTAACCCCAGACTTAACCCCAGACTTAACCCCAGACTTAACCCCAGACTTAACCCCAGACTTAACCCCAGACTTAACCCCAGACTTAACCCCAGACTTAACCCCAGACTTAACCCCAGACTTAACCCCAGACTTAACCCCAGACTTAACCCCAGACTTAACCCCAGACTTAACCCCAGACTTAACCCCAGACTTAACCCCAGACTTAACCCCAGACTTAACCCCAGACTTAACCCCAGACTTAACCCCAGACTTAACCCCAGACTTAACCCCAGACTTAACCCCAGACTTAACCCCAGACTTAACCCCAGACTTAACCCCAGACTTAACCCCAGACTTAACCCCAGACTTAACCCCAGACTTAACCCCAGACAGTTAAGGAGGCCGGTACCCTGTGGCAAGATATTGACCACAAACTCATAGAAAGTAACAAAAGGACAGCAAACTGCTCGTGAACTTAACTAAACAGACACATCAGATGCAGAATAAATTAACTGACCTTCAATCGAGGTTCTGGATAGATAATGCCCAAGGACACAAAGGGAGGCTCCATTACAGGCTACCTGGACCAACTTCTTAAAAGCGGAGCTGGAGTTAACTGAAGGAGCTGATTCATACATCCAACGCACCCACAGAGCTCTAAGAAAACCAGGCCAAAGTGGTGCTCCCAGATCAATAGTGAATTTTCACAAGTTTGAAACCAATGGTCTTACAAAAAGTCTGGCAGAAGAGGGCGATACAGGTCGGGAACAGGAAAATCCAATTTGACCAAGACTGTCCCACTGAAATTGTCCAAAAACCTAACACATACCTTGATACCAAGAAGACACTAAAAAGAGAAAGTGATTTGTTTTCAGAGCCCATACACAAAAATATAGATGCACTCGAGTGACGGCGGTAAGAGCTATGATAACATGGACGCTACCCACTATATGAAAACAAGGGGATTAACCATTGATGAACCAAGCAAAGACGCAGAGCTAGAAGAGGAGAGGATCCACGGTGCCGTGGGATGGCAGCGAGTGGCAGATCAAGGTATGAAGCAGCGGCAGAACGAGGGAAGGATAAGTTACAAGGATACCAAAGCACGCTGGACACTTAATATCTTATCATCAAGGAGGTAAAAAGGATAAAAGATTACATTGAAATATATCGACTCATTCTGGATTAATCAGACTATGAAAATGAAACCTCAACCCTTTGAGTTTATAAATACACTAAGGCTTCATTTTTTTTAGTTCATGTGATACTACCAGCTGGGTGAGTCAAATGTTGGACATGTCTAGATGGGGTTTGACACCGTTTAACGGGTCTACCCCTGGGTCTAGGGACGGGCCCTTACAGGGTAGGATTTCCCATCGACCAACCGACAGGGAATTAGGGGAGAAAAGGACAAACCCCAAATGGAAGTTCCATTTAGTTCAGGATGTTGTCTATGTTTTTGTTCATGTCCTTCCGAGCTGCTTGGGAAAACAAATGTAAACAGTGAAGCAATATGGTATCTAATGGCCTGATAATAGTGTTGTTGAATGGTTTAAATGCGCCTAACAAGAGGGGAACGGTTATGAAATAAAAAAAACATGTCATTTAATAGTAGACCCACCTGTCTCGGTCAGAGCATAAATATTTAAAAAGCTTGATTTTAGAAATTAATATTATAGTACTTACACACAAGGATGTAGGGGATCATCAAATGAATTCCAAATTCAACTAAATTTGTTTGTGAAAAGGAAATAAGCGATAAAGAGGGAAGATGCATATTGAGAGGAAAATTGGAAAATGAATCTTTTGTGTTGATAAATGTCTACTCACCCCCAGAAGGTGATACACTTTAAAACTTTGTTTAATGTTATAGCAGCAGAGAAAGTTGGTATTTTAATTTGTGCGGGGGGGTTGAGGTTGTTCCAGGAAAGTTAAAAGCTAAGATCACACTACTTAAAAATATAAGAAGCATATCTGAACCTCTCTGCAATAAGCAAATAGTAAATGAAGATAAATGATATTATTGGATGAATAAGATAGATATTGGATGAATAGGGAAAGATGCGTATTTGAGACAAAATTATTGAGATTGGCCCCAGAGCAACAAAACTCTTAGCAAAACGTATACGAAAACAGCAAGTAATAAGTACCATACAGAAAATCAGGGATCCACATACCAATGAGATAATACATGAACCAGATGTTATGGAGAAAATATTTCAGAAGTTCTATGAAACTGTATACACACAACCACTTGCTGCAAATAAGGAAGTAGTGAGAACTTTTTTTTTTTTTTTAAATCAAAGATTTATCATCAATTGGCGTTTCGCAAAATGAAAGACTGACGGCAGAAATTACAAAGAAGGAGATTATCAAAGTAACAAAGTCATTGAAAAATAATAAATC
Source organism: Cololabis saira (assembly GCF_033807715.1). Taxonomy (NCBI): domain Eukaryota; kingdom Metazoa; phylum Chordata; class Actinopteri; order Beloniformes; family Belonidae; genus Cololabis; species Cololabis saira. Next base: position 46,054,643 of record NC_084600.1, on the reverse strand, counting down.
TCCAGGGAGCAATGGCTATCCTGCGGAATGGTACAAGGTGGTATAAGGAAGAGTTGTTACCGGTACTTCAGGCCTCTTGTTTGGACTCTTGCAGAAAAAGATACCACCAACGTGGGCAGAAGCAATTATTTGAATCATACCAAAACCAGGCAAAGATATGGAAATATGTTAAAGGTCTAGGCCATCCTTACAGTGTGGTAGGACTTTCCATTCTTCATCTACCATCCTTACAGTGTGGTAGGACTTTCCATTCTTCATCTACCATCCTTACAGTGTGGTTGGGCATTGGCACAAGGACCATTGAAGTTGATTTTATTTTTGGGGAAGACAATTTATTTAGGGTGCACCCAGTTTAAAGGACACGTTAAGAGAACAAAACTGAATGACGGCAAACTGTTTATTTTCTGTGTTTAATAGTGGATTTTCTAAAACTTACCTGCATGTTCTTTTTACTCATTGTGGTGTCCAATCCCTTCTCATTACTCCTACTTGTGAATCAAGAAAGTTCTGGTCCAGTGTGCACTTACCTGCCAGGTCGGTTACATAAAAGATCAAACATTGAACAATCACTGCAAATGTGAAACTTTTTATCAACATTGTTCAGCATGATTTATCCTCCAGCACAGGTGGGGTGGTAGGCGTCTGGGCGGAGGAGTCTGTCACAGGTGAATGAAAAGACAAGCATGTTACACACAATAGGACAAACCATCTAAAACTGAATGTAATATCTACAGATATTTTTTCTACCTTGATACATTCCACTGAATTTCACCGTGTAATTACCAGCTGAGTGTCAACATCCACGGACAGATCCACCTTCCTCCTCTTGGCAGCCTCAGCACGCCCGTCCCTTACGAGTCATCCTTGCAGGTCCCAGCTTGCTGGAAAAAAGACCAAGAAAAGACAGAAATATGACCTACCTTTCTGCTGAATCAAAGTTGTCAGTGGTGTGTTAGTGTTAATGAATGAATGAAGGCAGTGAGGTGACGTTACCTGTCAATGTGGTGAACAGATGAATATAAGTCCTCAGGGTCGGGTCTCTCTCTGGATCAAAGTTTGCAGGAAAACTCTGGAAACCAAATCTCAGTGTCAAGCTGTAAAAGTATATACAATATAAATAGTTAATTTTGAAAAGACAATTACTTTGAACATTTTGCTAATAAAGTAGACATTCCAATTTGACAAAATCCTCAAGTATAAAAAGTTATGCTTTTATAGCTTACATGACGATTTAAGTTTGTTGTGAATTCGTCACATCCGTACACAATGACAAATTTTCATTCCAGTAGTAATAATGCAATCATTTTGTGTAGTTTCAGATTTTTGTTATTTACATATAGCCATAAATTTGTGAATGTAACCACGTGTACATGAAGTGTAAGTTATGTACAATTGTCTGCACTTTTCTAGAGGGATTTTTCTACACCAGGGGCATCATGTACAAAGAGGGCGGCGCAATAAAAACGTCCGGACACCACTTTCTATGCTCAGTCGGATGTTCAAAAAGTGACTTGAACGTGAAAAGTTGCGGCCGTTCACACATCAACGCTGGCGTTCGCATATTTGAGGTTTGGTCCGTTGGCGACGCCCACTGGTGATGCAGTGAAGTCCAGAATATGAGGAAACGTGACGTCATAAATAAGTTCACGACACGACAGTGCCCACATCCACAGATAAGTTACACACGAGTGGAACTGTAAATCTCACAATCAATCAACCACAGGAACATATGAAGGTAGGAACCTTTTTTTCCCCCTCTTTTCACACTCAGAGGTTCCAGCAATAACAGGCCAGAAGCCAATGAGCCAGTTTTCTCATCATTGTATGAAGCATTTAATTTTTTTTTAATTATACAAAAAAAAAGAAAAAAAAAAGGACCTGGACCGATCTCTCCTCCCGGCGTCGGAGGCCGGGACCCGGACGGGTCTCTCCCCCCGGCGTCGGAGGCCGGGACCCGGACGGGTCTCTCCCCCCGGCGTCGGAGGCCGGGACCCGGACGGGTCTCTCCCCCCGGCGTCGGAGGCCGGGACCCGGACGGGTCTCTCCCCCCGGCGACGGAGGCCAGGACCCGGACGGGTCTCTCCCCCCGGCGACGGAGGCCGAGACCCGGACGGGTCTCTCCCCCCGGCGACGGAGGCCGAGACCCGGACGGGTCTCTCCCCCCGGCGACGGAGGCCGAGACCCGGACGGGTCTCTCCCCCCGGCGACGGAGGCCGAGACCCGGACGGGTCTCTCCCCCCGGCGACGGAGGCCGAGACCCGGACGGGTCTCTCCCCCCGGCGACGGAGGCCGAGACCCGGACGGGTCTCTCCCCCCGGCGACGGAGGCCGAGACCCGGACGGGTCTCTCCCCCCGGCGACGGAGGCCGAGACCCGGACGGGTCTCTCCCCCCGGCGACGGAGGCCGAGACCCGGACGGGTCTCTCCCCCCGGCGACGGAGGCCGAGACCCGGACGGGTCTCTCCCCCCGGCGACGGAGGCCGAGACCCGGACGGGTCTCTCCCCCCGGCGACGGAGGCCGAGACCCGGAGCGGTCTCTCCCCCCGGCGACGGAGGCCGAGACCCGGAGCGGTCTCTCCCCCCGGCGACGGAGGCCGAGACCCGGAGCGGTCTCTCCCCCCGGCGACGGAGGCCGAGACCCGGAGCGGTCTCTCCCCCCGGCGACGGAGGCCGAGACCCGGAGCGGTCTCTCCCCCCGGCGACGGAGGCCGAGACCTAAACGGGTCTCTCCTCCCGGTGACGGAGGCCGAGACCTAAACGGGTCTCTCCTCCCGGTGACGGAGGTCGAAACCAGAAGAAAACGTACCAAATAAATTTTTCCAGCCTCAACTTCTGACAGGAGTGTTTCCAGCTGACGACTGATGTTTCTTTAAATTTGTTTTACTTGTTTTTCCAAGTTCCTTGTCAGGATGAGCAGTTTTTACTGGATGTTTATCTTCATTATCATATTCAAATATTTCTACTTGAGGGCAGAGATGGGTGGAGTGTTGTGCTCCCGCATGTGGCTCGATTCCAAGTTTATTGTGATATTTAAACAAATGTACATGGATTTGGGCGAACGCACAGTTTCGAACATCTGAATTTCTCTTTGCGTACAAAAGAACTTTACGCACGGATTCACGTTGAAATCCACGCACTCTTTGTACATGAGGCCCAGGTGAGTAAGAGGGAAAATCATGAACTAAACCCCTAAGTAAGGCTGTTTCAAGTGGTGGATTAAAACCTTGACTGGTTTGTTTAATTTTGATACATTTGCCAAAAAATTGTCTTAAAAATAATTTTAATGCAGAAACATTTTACAAACATACACATACAAAAATTTACAAAATACTAAAATATAAATAATTTAATTATTTTTAGTGTTATCTAATCTGTGTTTGGGTACTGACTAATATACATATTTCACAAACATTCCGACTCTGAATTAATTAATATTAATCAGGATTAATTAGGACTGGTGCTAACTGGGTTAGCTGTTCATTGTGGATAATTATATGTCAGATATTTAGTCTATCAGCCTCAAACTATGCGGATGGTGTAAAACAACAACGTACACAGTCTAGATAACCTCCTATAGCACCACCTGACTGTTGGAATTGGGGTTATAGACAGTTTTTTGAACCGAAACAACCATAAAATATGACACTAGGTGAAGTAGCTAAAGCTAGCTACTTCCTGTTGAACACAGCCGATTAAAATCACCAAAAGTTGATGAAACCTCAGAAACCAAACGGTACGGTTATACCGAACCATTTTCAGGTGACAGTTTTACAGGATAAAACAATAAGAAATAAACTTAACAGAATAAAGTAGGTCTGCTCACCTCGACCGGGAGTTCAGAGTGATGCTAGGATGGGGGACAGGGACAGGTGCAGCGGACCAATCAGATGTCAGGATGAGTTTCCAGGTAATGATTGGTGGATTCATGTGATGAAGTCTCACTCCTGCATCAACACCACCGGTGCCGGATGCATTTAAAATAAAATGACGGGAGTGAGCCCTCTTCTCAGTCATGCAGCCACAGATTTAATAATTGTTATCAGGATCACCATTATCTGGTACTGACATACCTCACCAATTCCTCCTGGGGTCCACACAAAACATCACAAGTGAATGGAAATAAATGCATGTTAAGGCTGTTGGTATTCTTAACTGTAACTTTCAAAGTAAAACACCCAGTAGCGGGCAGTGTATTTCACACTCAGGCCTTCAGTGATGTCCAACTCAGTCAATAAATACCTTTCATGATGCAGCATTCATCACACCAGGGCTGGAGAGAAGTTAGAAACACACTTAAGCACTACTAGGCATTGCATCATCACAGTTGTGTACAAAAGGTTCTATTATCTGGTGAATTTAAAAAAAAAAAAAAAAAGAAAAAAAAAAACCTGTGACCTGTTGCCTTCAGTACGACCACACTGCTGCGCCAATGCGCCAGATTAACTTACACTGCAGAAGGCCAAAATAGTTCAATTTTCAGTATATTGGTCATTTTAGTTTGTTATTATGGATTTGATATTAACAAAATAAATGATAAAATGGATACAACCAGCTTAAGGAAAATAAAACATATCAAAATTTGTAAAGATATCCTTAGAAGAAATGGGAATGACAGACATATGGAGGCGTCTCCACCCTCTTGAGAAGGACTACACACATTCGGCAACACAAAGTACGCTCCAGAATAGACCATTATAGATAGATAGATAGATACAGAATAAGATTGGAAAAAATACTTCTGAATGCCAGGAAAAAAAACAGACAATCGGGAGACTAAATGTGGGGATACTCAAAGGTTTTGTAGAAGAATTAAAGAGATCGGGCAATATATAAGAACAACAATGGAGAAGTTGATCTGCATATTGTATGGACGCCTTGAAAGCTGTTCGAGGAAAGGTAATAGCCAAGATCCCACTATTTAAAAACATAAGTATATCTGAACAACTCTGCGAGAATTAGAGCAATACCAGAGGACAAATATATAAACAAATTAAGGACACAAAAAGATAAGAGATATTATTGGATGAATAAAAGACACCGTACAGAGACCCCACTTGAGATCAGTGAAGATTCTGTGAAAATTCAGCCCCCCCATACACAAAGTGGTATCCAAGCTGCTGCCCCAAGCTTTGCCAATAGGAGAAAGAACCAGCACGTTCCACTTGCCTTCAGATCAAATCAGCACACCAGAAACATTTAAAGCAGAATGCATGAGATTGGCCCCCGAGCAACAAAATATATACGAAAACAGCAAGTAATAAGTACCATACAGAAAATTAGAGATCCACATAGCAATGAGATAATTCATGAACCGGATGGTATAAAGAAAATATTTCAGAAGTTCTATGAATGCGCACACACACAATCAATTGGTGTATCACAAAATGAAAGACTGACAGCAGAAATTACAAGTGAGGAGATCAAAGCAATAAATTCATTAAAAAGTAATAAACCTCGAGGGAGCAATGGTTATCATGCGGAATGGTACAAGGTGTTAAGGAAGAGTTGTTACCGGTACTTTAGGCCTCTTAAAGAAAAATCAGATACCACCAATGTGGGCAGAAGCCCTTATTTCAATCATACCAAGGAAAATAAAACATATCAAAATTTGTAAAGATATCCTTAGAAGAAATGGGAATGAAAGACATATGGAGGACTCAAGACGACAGTCAAGACTTTCTGACCAAGAGGAGAAAGAACCAGCACATTCCACTTGCCTTCAGATCAACTCAGCACACCAGAAATATTTGAAACAAAATTACTATGAGATTGGCCCCAGAGCAACAAAACAGCAAGTAATAAGTACCATACAGAAAATTAGGGATCCACATAGCAACGAGATAATACATGAACCGGATGGTATAGAGAAAATATTTCAGAAGTTCTATGAAAATTTACACACACAAGTAGTGAGAACTTCTTTAAAATTAATTAGATTCACCATCAATTGATGTATTGCAAAATGAAAGACTGACAGCAGAAATTACAATGGAGGACATTATCAAAGCAATAAATCTCCAGGGAGCAATGGCTATCCTGCAGAATGGTACAAGTTGTTTATGGAAGAGTTGTTACGGTACGTCAGGCCTCTTAAAGAAAAATCAGATGCCACCAATGTGGGCAGAAGCCATTATTTCAATCATGCCAAGGGAAATAAAACTTATAAAAATTTGTAAAGATATCCTTAGAAAGAATGGGAATGATACATATGGAGGACTCTCCACCCTCTTGAGGACTACACAGTATACAGCAAAGTGACTCTAGAATAGACTTTTTATATATGGGGGATAGACAGAGTGACTGAGTGGAATATTGGATGGGCTGGATATATCAGATCATAAAACCTTGTTTTTAAAAATACGTCTGAATGCCAGGAAAAAGACAGACAATCGGGAGACCTAATAAAAGGTTTTGTAGAATAATTAAAAAGGAGATTGGGCAATACAAAAGAAAATAATGGAGAAGTTGATCTGCATATTGTATGGGACGCCTTGAAAGCTGTTCGAGGAAAGGTAATAGCCAAGATCACACTATTTAAAAACATAAGCATATCTGAACCACTCTGCAATACTGAGAGAATTAGAGCAACAATACCAGAGGACAACAAATAGTATATGAACAAATTAAGGACACACAAATGAATGAGATATTATTGGATGAATAAAAAGACACCGTACAGAGACCCCACTTGAGATCAGTGAAGATCCTGTGGAAATTCAGTCACCCCATACACAAAGTGGTATCCAAGCTGCTGCCCCGAGCTTTGCCAGTCAGGCCTCTTACAAACCCCAGACTGACATCGAAGTCAAGATTTTCTCTGGCCAAGAGGAGAAAGAACCAGGACATTCCAGAGCAACAAAATGTACACGAAAACCGCAAGTAATAAGTACCATACAGAAAATCTGGAATCCACAGCAGTGAGGTAATATGTGAACCGGATGGTATAGAGAAAATATTTCAGAAGTTACATGAAGATTTACACACACACACACACACACACACACACACAGTAGTGAGAACTTCTTTAAATCAATTACATTTACCATCAATTGGTGTATCGCAAAATGAAAGGCTGACAGCAGAAATTACAAAAGGAGGCAATTATCAAAGCAATAAATTCATTGAAAAATGATAAATCTCCAGGGAGCAATGGCTGTCCTGCGGAATGATACAAGGTGTTTAAGGAAGAGTTGTTACGGTACTTCAGGCCTCTTAAAGTAAAATCAGATACAACCAATGTGGGCAGAAGCCATTATTTCAAATCAAGGGAAAAAAAAAAATCAAAATGTGTAAAGATATCCTTAGAAGAAATGGGAATGATAGACATATGGAGGAGTCTCCACCCTCTTGAGAAGGACTACACAGTATATGGCAAATTGACTCTAGAATAGACTTTTAACATATGGGGGAAAGATAGTGATCGATTGTAAGATTGGAGGGATGGATATGAGATCATAATACCTAGTTTTTAAAAATACATCTGAATGCCAGGAAAAACAAGACAGACAATCTGTAGACTAAATGTGGGGATACTCAATATAAAGGTTTTGTGGAAGAATTAAAAAGAGATCGGGCAATACATGAGAATAATGGAGAAGTTGATCTGCATATTGTATGGGATGTCTTGAAAGCTGTTCGAGGAAAGGTAATGGCTAAGATCACACTATTTAAAAACATAAGCATATCTGAACCACTCTGAAATATTGCAAGAATTAGAGCAACAATACCAGAGGACAAACAAATAGTATATGAACAAATTAAGGACACACAAATGAATGAGATATTATTGGATGAATAAAAAGACACCGTACAGAGACCCCACTTGAGATCAGTGAAGATCCTGTGGAAATTCAGCCACCCCATACACAAAGTGGTATCCAACCTGCTGCCCCGAGCTTTGCCAATCAGGCCTCTTACAAACCCCAGACTGCCATCAAAGTCAAGATTCTCTCTGGTCAAGAGGAGAAAGAACCAGCACGTCCACTTGCCTTCAGATCAACTCGGCACGCCAGAAACATTTGAAACAAAATTACTATGAGATGGGCCCCAGAGCAAAAAAACTTAGCAAAACATATACGAAAACAGCAAGTAATAAGTACCATGCAGAAAATTAGGGATCCACATAGTAATGAGATATGTGAACCGGATGGTATAGAGAAAATATTTCAGAAATTCTATGAAAATGTACACACACCAAATAAGTAGTTAGAACTTTTTTTAAATCAATTAGATTTACCATCAATTGGTGTATCGCAAAACGAAAGACTGACAGCAGAAATTACAAGGGAGGAGATCAAAACAATAAATTAATTGAAAAATAATAAATCTCCAGGGAGCAATGGCTATCCTGCGGAATGGTACAAGGTGTTTAAGAGTTGTTACCCGTACTTCAGGCATCTTAAAGAAAAGAAATCATATGCCACCAATGTGGGCAGAAGCCATTATTTCAATCATACCAAGGAAAATAAAACATATCAAAATTTGTAAAGATATCCTCATAAGAAATGATAGACATGGAGGAGTCTCCATCCTCTTGGGACGCCTTGAAAGCTGTTTGAAGAAAGGTAATAGCCAAGATCAGACTATTTAAAAACATAAGCATATCTGAACCACTCTGCAATACTGAGAGAATTAGAGCAACAATACCAGAGGACAAACAAATAGTATATGAACAAATTAAGGACACAAAAATTAAGATAAGAGATATTATTGGATGAATAAACGACACCGTACAGAGACCCCACTTGAGATCAGTGAAGATCCTGTGGAAATTCAGCCCCCCCATACAAAGTGGTATCCAAGCTGCTGCCCCGAGCTTTGCCAATCAGGCCTCTTACAAACCCCAGACTGCCATCAAATTCAAGATTTTATCTGACCAAGAGGAGAAAGAACCAGCACATTCCACTTGCCTTCAGATCAGCAGACCAGAAACATTTGAAACAAAATTACCATGACATTGGCTCCAGAGCAACAACACGTAAACAAAAACAGCAAGTAATAAGTACCATACAGAAAATTAGGGATCCACATACCCATCAGATAATACATGAACCAGATTGTATAGAGAAAATATTTCAGAAGTTCTATGAAAATTCATACACAACCACTTGCTGCAAATGAGGAAGTAGTAGTAGTAGTTTTTTTTTTAAATCAAAGATTTATCATCAATTGACGTTTCGCAAAATGAAAGACTGACGGCAGAAATTACAAGGAAGGAGATTATCAAAGCAATAAAATCATTGAAAAATAATAAATCTCCAGGGAGCAATGGCTATCCTGCGGAATGGTACAAGGTGTTACCGGTACTTCAGGCCTCTTGCAGAAAATCTGATTCCACCAACGTGGGCAGAAGCAATTATTTTAATCATACCAAAACCAGGCAAAGATATGGAAATATGTTAAAGGTCTAGGCCTATCTCAATAAATATATATTACAAAAATTGTATACATCATCTCCAAAATAATAAATACCTTTGTAGGAGATTTAATAGATGAAGAACAAACTGGGTTCACATTGGATCATAAGACAAAATATTCAAAGAACTCCACAAGCACGAACAGAGAAACTTGGCACTATATTGGTATATTATGTTATACAGGCTGGGTTTTTTAGATTCCCTGGGATTCTGGATTTGGAGTCGATTCTTTCCCTGACGAGGGGGATGGCGAGCCACCCATGTGAGGGTCTGGATTGAGGAGGGGCCTTTCCATTCTTCAGCTACCATCCTTACAGTGTGGTAGGACATTGGCCAAGGACTTCCAAGGACCATTGAAGTTTCTTTATTTTTGGGGAAGACATTTTATTTAGGGTGCACCCAGTTTAAAAGACATGTTAAGATAACAAAACTGAATGCAGACAAGCTATTTTCTGTGTTTAATACAGTGGATTTTCTTAAAAAGGAAAAAAAAAAAAAAAAAAAAAAAAAAAAAAAAAAACTTACCTGCATGTTCTTTTTACTCATTGTGGTGTCCAATCCCTTCTCATTACTCCTACTTGTGAATCAAGAAAGTTCTGGTCCAGTGCCCACATACCTGCCAGGTCAGTTACATAAAAGGTCAAACATTGAACCATCACTGCAAATGTGAAACTTTATGAACATTGTTCAGCATGATTTATCCTCCAGCACAGGTGGGGTGGTGGGCGTCTGGGCGGAGGAGTCTGTCACAGGTGACTGAAAAGACAAGCAGGTTACACAATAATACTATGACAAACCATCTAAAACTGAAAGTAATATCTACAGATATTTTTTCTACCTTGATACATTCCACTGAGTAGGTACCAGCTGAGTGTCAACATCCACCTTCCTCTTGGCAGCCTCAGCCCACCGTCCCTTACGAGGCATCCTGACAGGTCCCAGCTTGCTGGAAAAAAGAGACCACGAAAAGGCAGAAACAGCCAGAAATGTGACCTACCTTTCTGCTGAATCAAAGTTGTCAGTGGTGTGTTAGTGTTAAAGAATGAATGAAGGCAGTGAGGTGATGTTACCTGTCAATGTGGTGAAAAGATGAATATAAATCCTCAGGGTTGGGTCTCTCGATCAAAGTTTGCAGCATAAACTCTGGAAACCAAATATCAGTGTCAAGCTGTAAAAGGATGCACGATATAAATAGTTAATTTTGAAAAGCCAATTACTTGGAACATTTTGCTAAGTAGAGATTCCAATTTGACAAAATCCTCCACTATAAAAAGTTATGCTTTTACAGCTTACATGACGATTTAAGTTTGTTGTGAATTCGTGATGTCCGTACACAATGACTCATTTTCATTCCAGTAGTAATAATGCAATCATTTTGTGTAGTTTCAGATTTTTGTCGTTTACATATAGCCATACATTTGTGAATGTAACCACGTGTACATGAAGTGTAAGTTATGTACAATTGTCTGCACTTTTCTAGAGGGATTTTTCTACACCAGGGGCATCATGTACAAAGAGTGCGGCACACTAAACGTGCTTACGCCACTTTCTACGCTCACGGTCGGATGTTTAAAAAATAACTTGAACGTGAAAAGTTGCGGCCGTTCACACATCAAGGCTGGCGTTCGCGATGCCCACTGGTGATGCAGTGAAGTCCAGAATATGAGGAAACATGACGTCATAAATAAGTTCACGACACGACAGTGCCTACATCACCAGATATGTTCCACATGAGTGGAACTGCAGCAATCTCACAATCAACCACAGGAACATATGAAGGTAGGAACCTGTCAATCACCACCGTGGGACCTGTCTTTTTCCCCCCTCTTTTAACACTCAGATATACCTGCAATAACAGGCCAGAAGCCTATGAGCAAGTTCTCATCATTGTATGAAGCATTTTTTTTTTTATTTGTTAAATTATACAAAAAAAGAAAAGGACCTGGACCGGTCTCTCCTCCCGGTAACGGAGGCCGAAACCACAACGGGTCTCTCCTCCCGGTGACGGAGGCCGAGACATGGACCAGTCTCTCCTCCCGGTGACAGAGGCCGAGACTAAACAGGTTTTTCTTCCCGGTGACAGAGGCCGAAACCACAACGGGTCTCTCCCCCCGGTGACGGAGGCCGAGACTAAACGGGTCTCTCCCCCCGGTGACGGAGGCCGAGACTAAACGGGTCTCTCCCCCCGGTGACGGAGGCCGAGACTAAACGGGTCTCTCCCCCCGGTGACGGAGGCCAAGACCTGGACCGGTCTCTCCCCCCGGTGACGGAGGCCAAGACCTGGACCGGTCTCTCCTCCCGGTGACGGAGGCCAAGACCTGGACCGGTCTCTCCTCCCGGTGACGGAGGCCGAGACCTGGACCGGTCTCTCCTCCCGGTGACGGAGGCCGAGACCTGGACGGGTTTTTCCTCCCAGTGACGGAGGCCGAGACCTGGACCGGTCTCTCCTCCCGGTGACGGAGGCCGAGACCTAAACGGGTCTCTCCTCCCGGTGACGGAGGCCGAGACCTGGACCGGTCTCTCCTCCCGGTGACGGAGGCCGAGACCTGGACGGGTTTTTCCTCCCAGTGACGGAGGCCGAGACCTGGACAGGTCTCTCCTCCCGTTGATGGAGGCTGAGACTAAATAGGTTTTTCCTCCCGGTGACGGAGGCCGAGACCCGGACCGGTCTCTCCTCCCGGTGACGGAGGCCGAAACCACAACGGGTCTGTCCTCCCGGTGACGGAGGCCGAGACCTGGTCGGGTTTTTTCCTCCCAGTGACGGAGGCCAAGACCTAAACGAGTCTCTCCTCCCGGTGACGGAGGCCGAGACCTGGACCGGTCTCTCCTCCCGGTGACGGAGGCCGAAACCACAACGGGTCTCTTCTCCCGGTGACGGAGGCCGAGACCTAAACGGGTCTTTCCCTCCCGGTGACGGAGGCCGAGACCTGGACGGGTTTTTCCTCCCAGTGACGGAGGCCGAAACCACAACGGGTCTCTCCTCCCGGTGACGGAGGCCGAGACCTAAACGGGTCTCTCCTCCCGGTGACGGAGGCCGAGACCTAAACGGGTCTCTCCTCCCGGTGACGGAGGCCGAGACCTAAACGGGTCTCTCCTCCCGGAGACGGAGGCCGAGACCTAAACGGGTTTTTCCCTCCCGGTGACGGAGGCCAAGACCTAAACGGGTTTTTCCCTCCCGGTGACGGAGGCCAAGACCTAAACGGGTTTTTCCCTCCCAGTGACGGAGGCCGAGACCTAAACGGGTTTTTCCCTCCCGGTGACGGAGGCCGAGACCTAAACGGGTTTTTCCCTCCCGGTGACGGAGGCCGAGACCTAAACGGGTTTTTCCCTCCCGGTGACGGAGGCCGAAACCACAACGGGTCTCTCCTCCCGGTGACGGAGGCCGAGACCTGGACCGGTCTCTCCTCCCGGTGACGGAGGCAGAAACCAGAACGGGTCTCTCCTCCCGGTGACGGAGGCCGAGACCTGGACGGGTTTTTCCCTCCCGGTGACGGAGGCCGAGACCTAAACGGGTTTTTCCCTCCCGGTGACGGAGGCCGAGGCCTGGACCGGTGACGGAGGCCAAGACCTAAACCGGTCTCTCCTCCCAGTGACGGAGGCCGAGACCACAATGGGTCTCTCCTCCCGGTGACGGACACCGAGACCGGTGACTGAGGCCGAGAAAAATGGGTCTCTCCTCCCGGTGACGGAGGCCAAAACCTAAATGGGTCTTTCCTCCCGGTGACGGAGGCCGAGACCTGGACCGGTGTGTAATGATGCACAGTACAAACATAACCCACAACTCTTCATGGAACACAACACAAAGCAAAGAACTCCCATAATGATACCCATAATGCAATGCAGCCAACACAACTTCAGCACGTTACCATTTTCTCTTACAGCTTAAATCAGAAGAAAAGGCGCCAAATACATTTTCCAGCCTCAACTTCTGGCAGGAGAGTCGACTGATGTTTCTTTATAAGTTTGTTTTACTTGTTCTTCCAAGTTCCTTGTCAGGCTGAGTGGTTTTTACTGGATATTTATCCCCATTATCATATTCAAATATTTCTACTTGAGGGCGGAGACGGGTGGAGTGTTGTGCTCTCGCATGTCGCTCAATTCCACGTTGATTGTGATATTTAATGAAACTGTACATGGATTTGGGCAAACGCCCAGTTTTGAACATCTGAATTTCTTTTTGCGTACACAATTCCACGCACGGATTCACGTTGAAATCCACGCACTCTTTGTACATGAGGCCCAGGTGATGACGGGAGCAGTACAAAAGTACTGACGACATCATCAGCACAAAAGTACTGGTGACAGGAGCAGCAGGGATGAATAAGAGGGAAAAATCATGAAATAAACAAAAAACTTAAGTTAGGCTGTTTCAAGTGGTGGACTAAACATTGACTGCTTTGTTTAATTTTGCCGATTAAAATCACCAAAAGTCGATGAAACCTCAGAAACCAACGGTACGTTTATACCAAACCATTTTCAGATGACAGTTGGATGAAACAGAAAGAAAAGAATAAAGTAGGTCTGCTCACCTCGACCAGGAGTTCAGAGTGATGCTAGGATGGGGGACGGGGACAGGTGCAGCGGACCAATCAGATGTTAGGATGAGTTTCCAGGTAATGATAGGTGGATTCATGTGAAGAGGTCTCACTCCTGCATCAGCACCACCGGTGCCGGATGCATTTAAAATAAAATGACGGGAGTGAGCCCTCTTCTCAGTCATGCAGCCACAGATTTATTTAATTGTTATCAGGATCACCATTAGCTGGTACTGACATACCTCACCGATTCCTCCTGGGGTCCACACAAAACATCACAAGTGAATGGAAATAAATGCATGTTAAGGCTGTTGGTATTCTTAACTGTAACTTTCAAAGTAAAACACCCAGTGGCGGGGGGTGTATTTCACACTCAGGCCTTCAGTGATGTCCAACTTAGTCAATAATTACCTTTCATTATGCAGTATTCATCACACCAGGACTGAGGAGAAGTTAGAAACACTTAAGCACTAGTTCGGAATTATGGATTTGATATGAACAAAATAAACATTAAATGTGGAAAAAAAGGTTTTGCACTCACCAAAACAGCTGTGTCCTCTAAAAAAAACGTATTTCACACACAAGTTGTTTTCTATTGGAAATAAAGTGAATTTTTCAGAGAACTAAGGTATTTTGATTTGAACTTACTGAACAACTTTTTTTTGGAAATTGTCGACAACCATCTCAAGCAAAGTGGACATTATTTTTGAGCGTGTCTGGAGGTGATGATGGGAAATCCCAAGTCCCTCCAGGCTGGAGGGTTTAGTGCAGCGGGACGTGCTGGTACCTGGTCCGGTGAGAGGAGGCTCGTCCTCGGTCTCTGCTGGTACCGGTGAGAGGAGGCTCGTCCTGGGTCTCTGCTGGTACCTGGTCCGGTGAGAGGAGGCTCGTCCTGGGTCTCTGCTGGTACCTGGTCCAGTGAGAGGAGGCTCGTCCTCGGTCTCTGCTGGTACCGGTGAGAGGAGGCTCGTCCTGGGTCTCTGCTGGTACCTGGTCCAGTGAGAGAAGGCTCGTCCTGGGTCTCTGCTGGTACCTGGTCCGGTGAGAGGAGGCTGGTCATGGGTCTCTGGTGGAGGCTGGATCCAGCAGGCCGGACCAGGAGTCCGAGTACGCAGTGGAACCGAGTGGGTCCTGGCTGGACCTGCAGGATGTATGTGCAGTGGGACGTGCTGGACGTCTGAGTGACCTGTACACCTACCAACAGGTAATGTGGATATTCTCTGGCTTTATTTCACACCTGTACATCTACCAACAGGTAATGTGGATCTTCTCTGGATTTATTTCACACCTGTACATCTACCAACAGGTAATGTGGATCTTCTCTGGCTTTATTTCACACCTGTACACCTACCAACGGGTAATGTGGATCTTCTCTGGCTTCATTTCACACTCCGGCCGCCTGGAAAGCTGCTTGGCTGTCGGCAGACTCTCATCCAGCAACACAGAGCCTCCAACATCCAGCAGCATCTCCACCGGCTGCTCACACACTCCGGACGCATGCGCAACACGGGGGCTCAGTCTATTTATCCATTCTAAATTAAATGTAATAAAAATGGAGGTAAATCATTCCTTGTTGAATTTCTGATGTTTCCTGAAATTTGGCTCCAAACCCCTCCGAGACTAACAGTCTTTCTGCGCCGGACCCTCTGCTGCCGTCACAGGTGTGGGAGGTTGGTCTGATGAGGGGGCGTGGCCTGGCGAAGAGGCGTGGCCTGGTCGAGGGGGCGTGGCTAACAGGTAGAGCAGAGGGGTGATGAGCAGACTGACAGCTGCCTCATCACAACATCTCAAAAAAAAAAAAAAAAGAGTTGATCAGCAGGTTTTTATGCTGGTAGCTGCAAAGCCATCAGACTAGATATTCCGGATACCTATAAACAGGAGATGTTAGTAGTTGTGGACACGTAAGCAGCAATATTCTGATACCTATAAACAGGAGACGGTTAGTAGCTGTGAACATGTAAGCAGCAATATTCTGATACCTATAAACAGGGGAAGGTTAGTAGCTGTGAACATGTAAGCAGCAATATTCTGATACCTATAAACAGGAGATGGTTAGTAGCTGTGAACATGTAAGCAACAATATTCTGATACCTATAAACAGGGGAAGGTTAGTAGCTGTGAACATGTAAGCAGCAATATTCTGATACCTATAAACAGGGGAAGGTTAGTAGCTGTGAACATGTAAGCAGCAATATTCTGATCTCTCCAGGACTCTTACGCCCACAGCCTGTCCACAGTGGCCAGGAAGAGAAGCTTGTTCTCCGGCTTACTGGAGCGACTGCCGCCATCATGTGAAGCTGAATATTGATCAGAGCTGCTGCTGTCCGCGGTGACCGTGTATTGTTCCCTTCCTGGATCCAAGTTGGAACTTCTTAAAGTCCTCCATCACCAGCACTGGAGAATAGAGAGAGAATTGAACATTGATTAAAGGGGGCAAAGGGGTTGTGCAAACAGAATAACCTACACTCAGAAATATTTAGGACCAATTTATTGGATTCATGCATTTCAAGTGCATATAAAATTTCCTTCCATTTGGATTACATAAGTTCATCATAAACAGGCTAATAAACTCAATGTGGTACATATTTATCATTTGAACGTAAATGAAACATGAGCTTTATGTAATACCCATAAACTCAATGTTTTAAGTACAAAATGACATTTGTCATTACACCCAATTTGTTTCAAATGCTTAAGAACCAGTCTGTTTTAATATGAATTATTCCAGCGTGTTTGAAATGCTTAAATACAGGTCTACGCACCAGTTCAAATTTAAATGAAATGAGTAAAATAAATGCATTTGAAATGATAAACCCAATGCAATTTTTAATCAGATAATTT
Organism: Cololabis saira; assembly: GCF_033807715.1. Lineage (NCBI taxonomy): Eukaryota > Metazoa > Chordata > Actinopteri > Beloniformes > Belonidae > Cololabis > Cololabis saira. The sequence goes on along the minus strand of NC_084600.1, from coordinate 46,037,852 downwards.
TCCCCATTCAGGCTGCACCTACAATATCTAGAATTAAGCTACAGTATTTAAAACATTTTATTTATTAGGCTTCTCATGGCAAGTTAAGGCATCGCAAAACTCAAAGACAGCATCACATCACACACCATCACCTACAGTCAGCAAAACTACTGCTAATTCACATGTTGAAAAGGAAACGACCATATCTTGGCGTGCAAAACATACAAATAAATGTACTAATTTGTTCACGTTAACATTGAGGGAGTCCTTTATTGTTAAATGTAACCCTTTTTGCCATAAAAATGCAGATGGACAGCCTAATAAATGCAAACATTTAAACTCATTCAAGGGAACGTGGAACTTTGATGCACTACCTGTATATTCTCCACCATCAGTCCCCAGAACAACATCTTCAAGTGCAGCACAAACATCTGCAGTAATCTTGTCTTTAGGACGGGCTCCCTCAACCTGATCAAAGTCGATTCTCATGGAAACCCCTGAAACAGCCCAGGCACATTTGCTTTTATCATTTTAATAAAAAATTTGTACACAAGACCCTTCTGGGGCAAAAACGAACTCTGCTTAACTGTGTGAATCTTTAGAAAGATGGCTAAACTAACAGGAATGACTGTAATGCTTACCGCCGCCACCGTCTCTCACTGTACTGAGCCTGAACGCTCCTGGGTCCAGATGCAGATGAGACCAGGAGGTAGGACTTCCAAAGATACATGTTTATCTCTAACTTCTACAAAAAGCACTGCTGAGCAGGATTTCAAAAACCAGAACATGACAAAATCCAAAACCCAGACCTGAAACCTGGAGGAAGGAACAGTACAGACCAGCAGGAATCAAAGGAAAGACAAGGGAAAGACCAGACCAGATATACACAGAAGGCCTGATGAGACACAGGTGACGACAATCAGGGCAGATGGAACAAGGGAAGTCAAGACAGAACTGAAACACAAGGACACAGACTTTCAAAATAAAACAGGAACAAAACACCAAAACCATGACAGATGGTTCTGCTCATTTTATGGAGGATGCATCAAGAGGAGTCATATGTAAACTTCAGATGGCAACAAGGGAAAGTAATTTAGGAGGCGAGAGGAGTGAATATAAAGTTAAAACTTTATTTTTTAGGACAAATCCAGGCATTTCTTCTGATATATACTTGATTGATTTGATTTGAATTGATTTATTTTGTACATGTAAAAAACAACAATTCAAGAGAAGATAAGAAAACAAAACAACAAAACAAAGAATTTCATACTTTAACACTTGATATCTTAATTTATTTATATATATATATATATATATATATATATATATATATATATATATATATATATATATATATATATATATATATATATATATATATATATATATATATAAATAAACATATATATATAAATGTGTATGTGCCTTAGTGCCCATGTTTGAACCTGCCAGACATGGAATTTGAGTCCATTTATTTTGCTCACTGTACCCAGATTTAAATAGTAGCAAACAGTAAATAAACAAATGTGGCTCTTATTAATATATATACAATTAAAAAAAAGTGAAAGGTGCATCAGTATGAGGCAACCTTTGACAAATACTAAGTGGGTCAACCTGGCATTTAAAACCTGGAAGTCAGAGATTCAAAAGTTAGGGTTTTCACAAGTTCACAAGTTAAAGTTCTTAGACGACCAGATCCCGACGTCCTTCCTGCCTCACATGATGCAGATTCAGGAACAAGTTAAAGTTCTTAGACGGCCAGATCCCGACGTCCTTCCTGCCTCACATGATGCAGATTCAGGAACAAGTTAAAGTTCTTAGACGGCCAGATCCCGACGTCCTTCCTGCCTCACATGATGCAGATTCAGGAACAAGTTAAAGTTCTTAGACGACCAGATCCCGACGTCCTTCCTGCCTCACATGATGCAGATTCAGGAACAAGTTAAAGTTCTTAGACGGCCAGATCCCGACATCCTTCCTCCCTCACATGATGCAGATTCAGGAACAAGTTAAAGTTCTTAGACGGCCAGATCGCAATGTCCTTCCTGCCGCACATGATGCAGATTCAGCCAGTGGACATTATATGGCCTTACTGCTGTACAATGTATGAAAAATCACACCTAATGTCATTCAGTAATGTATGTAAAAAGTATAATCTTACAAGATTTGTTTTGATACTTGCCAGCTATTTTCATCAGCGCTTACAAGTCATTAAGTCTCAAAAGCCTTAATGGTAAACTATATCACAGTTTGATAACATTTAAAACCCATTCAACTATTTATATGAAGCACAAGTGGGAAAAATAACTGGACATTGTTATAACTGAGGACAGGTGGACAAAGGTTTGGGGGGTTTTGATCCACCAACTCCAGCACCTGGAGGGAGTTCTGCTGGAAGACACTCATCTGATTCTTCATAACTCCTGAACAGAGATCCAGGTTCTGCATGGCCCCCCTAACCCTGACCCTGAACAGAGATCCAGGTTCTGCATGGCCCCCTAACCCTAACCCTGAACAGAAATCCAGGTTCTGCATGACCCCCTAACCCTGACCCTGAACAGAGGTCCAGGTTCTGCATGGCCCCTTAACCCTAACCCTGAACAGAGATCCAGGTTCTGCATGGCCCCCTAACCCTGACCCTGAACAGAGATCCAGGTTCTGCATGACCCCCTAACCCTAACCCTGAACAGAGATCCAGGTTCTGCATGCCCCCTGACCCTGAACAGAGATCCAGGTTCTGCATGGCCCCCTGACCCTGAACAGAGATCCAGGTTCTGCATGGCCCCCTGTCCCTGAACAGAGATCCAGGTTCTGCATGGCCCCCTAACCCTGACCCTGAACAGAGATCCAGGTTCTGCATGACCCCCTGACCCTGACCCTGAACAGAGATGCAGGTTCTGCATGGCCCCCTAACCCTGAACAGAGATCCAGGTTCTGCATGCCCCCCTAACCCTGACCCTGAACAGAGATCCTGGTTCTGCATGGCCCCTAACCCTGACCCTGAACAGAGATCCAGGTTCTGCATGGCCCCCTAACCCTGAACAGAGATCCAGGTTCTGCATGGCCCCCTAACCCTGACCCTGAACAGAGGTCCAGGTTCTGCATGGCCCCCTAACCCTGAACAGAGATCCAGGTTCTGCATGGCCCCCTAACCCTGAACAGAGATCCAGGTTATGCATGCCCCCCTAACCCTGACCCTGAACAGATGTCCAGGTTCTGCATGGCCCCCTGAACCTGAACAGAGATCCAGGTTCTGCATGGCCCCCTAACCCTAACCCTGAACAGAGATCCAGGTTCTGCATGGCCCCCTAACCCTGAACAGAGATCCAGGTTCTGCATGGCCCCCCTAACCCTGACCCTGAACAGAGTTCCAGGTTCTGCATGGCCCCCTAACCCTGAACAGAGTTCCAGGTTCTGCATGGCCCCCTAACCCTGAACAGAGTTCCAGGTTCTGCATGGCCCCCTAAACCTGACCCTGAACAGAGATCCAGGTTCTGCATGGCCCCCTAACCCTGGCCCTGAACAGAGATCCAGGTTCTGCATGGCCCCCTGACCCTGACCCTGAACAGAGATCCAGGTTCTGCATGGCCCCCTAACCCTGATCCTGAACAGAGATCCAGGTTCTGCATGGCCCCCTGACCCTGACCCTGAACAGAGATCCAGGTTCTGCATGGCCCCCTAACCCTAACCCTGAACAGAGATCCAGGTTCTGCATGGCCCCCTGACCCTGACCCTGAACAGAGATCCAGTTTCTGCATGCCCCCCTAACCCTGAACAGAGATCCAATTTCTGCATGGCCCCCTAACCCTGACCCTGAACAGAGATCCAGGTTCTGCATGGCCCCTTAACCCTGACCCTGAACAGAGGTCCAGGTTCTTCATGGCCCCCTAACCCTGACCCTGAATAGAGGTCCAGGTTCTTCATGCCCCCCTGACCCCGACCCTGCTGTGGAGAATGTGGGGAAGCCTCTGCAGACCATGGACACATATTCTGGTCTTGCCCACTCACTCTGCCTTTGTGGGATGATGTAACAAACGTCAAAATCCCAAGTTGCTCCTTCACCCTGTCATACCTCAGACTTTTCCAAGATGAGCCGACTGTGGATGATGTTTACCTCTTGGAGATTTTTGTGGCATCAGTCAAAAAGGCCATAACAGAATGTTGACACTGAAGCTATTCATATCAATGATAGAAAATATAAAACTTATGGAACACATGACCTGAACCCTGCGGGTCCAAGAGATTAGAAAGAGACATTGGAAGAAAAAAATCACTCCTTAGTATCCAGATCCTGGACCAGCAGTGTGGTCCCTGAAGGTCCAGATCCTGGACCAGCAGTGTGGTCCCTGAAGATCCAGATCCTGGACCAGCAGTCTGGTCCCTGAAGGTCCAGATCCTGGACCAGCAGTGTGGTCCCTGATGATCCAGATCCTGGACCAGAAGTGTGGTTCCTGAAGATCCAGATCCTGGACCAGCAGTGTGGTCCCTGAAGGTCCAGATCCTGGACCAGCAGTGTGGTCCCTGATGATCCAGATCCTGGACCAGAAGTGTGGTTCCTGAAGATCCAGATCCTGGACCAGCAGTGTGGTTCCTGAAGATCCAGATCCTGGACCAGCAGTGTGGTCCCTGAAGACTCGCTGCCTCCTGATCCTGCATCAGCAGCGTCCCCTAACAGAACCAAGGGTGCCGTTTTGCTTGACAGGTTCCATCGTTGTGATTGACAGGTTCCCACCTTCATATGTTTCTGTGGTTGATTGTGAGATTGTAGCAGTTCCACTTGTGTGTAACTTATCTGGTGATTTGGGTCGTGAACTTATTGATGATGTCACGTTTCGTCATATTCTGGACTTCACTGCATCACCAGTGGGCGTCGCCAACGGACAAAACCTCAGAAAAGTGCGTACGCCAGCCTTGGTGTGTGCGTGAAAGACCGCAACTTTCTACGTTCAAATCCATTTTTGTATATCCGACCGTGAGCGTAGAAAGTGGCGTACGCATGCTTTTTGTGCACCGCACGTTTTGTACATGAGGCCCCAGCTCAAGGTCTCCTCCTCTGGAGAGGTCGGCCTAGGGTTAGGGTTAGGTTACGTGGCATCTGTGCTGGTGCTCTGGGATCTCTGGGTTGCACCTGAAACAAACAAAGACATGACAACCGGCCAACTTTATTATAAATTAATGCTGAACTGACATTATTACTAACCGACTTGGCTGCCCAGAAGGTCCCACAGGTTGTCATGATCCACTGTGATCAGATAATGGACTTTCTTCAAACCTCAACTGACAGTCCAACTGATCTCTCGGTTTTTCAGATGCGTGAACTGAAGTGACCGACGCCAATCAATTAGAACACTAGTTAACTGTCCGGCTGATCATGACCCTCCCCTAGTATAATTACCTCTGGAGTCTCTTACGGCGGCAACAGCACATCTCAGGTGAGGCTCAATCTGATGAGTCGCCATGGCAACGGACACACCCACCGCTCAAAGTCCACAATGATAACGATAGAGACAAAATCCGTCCGTCAGGAGTGGGAACTTAGTGATCAAGCAGGCAATAATCAGAAATACTTTTGTCCAGAATGAATCGTCCAACTGAAGCAGAGAGATTAAGAACATGAACAGAATCATCAGTTTTATGCTCTATGGTCTGTTTTTGTGCTCCTCGGTTTTCTCTAATGACGGTGAGTAAGCAGTTAACTATAATATTTTTTAAAGGACTAACATATAAAAACGTCTAATATCCAACAATTGTCAGTTTGAATATAAAATACGGGTAAACATCAGTTAAATCCATAAATGTGTCTACGGTGCAAGTAAGTTGAAACTTTAGTGACGGGATTCTTCAACCGTCGACAGCAGGAGGAAGAAGCTTCTCTGGACCTGAATCAAAGTCCAAAATAACCTACATATACGACGATGTTGGTTGGTTATTTTAAACAATTTAGCAAAAACATGGGCATAAAAATCAACAATACAAATTACAAAAAAAAACATAGTACTAACAAAAATAATACTAAAATGTACCTTTTTATGTATTTAAGTATTTTTATCAGTGTTTTGATCAGAAGTCCTTCATGTTGTTTTACTGATGTAGTGTTTAGTTTTAACCACAAGGTGGCGGTGAAGACGTCAACATGGAGCTTGTTTGTAACGAGGTTTGAATGTAGATTTGTTTCAGTTTGGTCGGAAAAAATTATCATCATATGTCATTATACCTTTACAGGAAAAATACGAATCCTGCTCATCGCTTATTTATTTATTGGCAAGTCCAAATTGGACAAAAATGGGATGGGATGGGAAATATAAAGTAATAATAATAATAATTAAAGCTGCAAGCAGCGATGAACGGGCCCTCGCACTCACGGACACCGCCCCCCATAAGCATATCAGAAATGACACAACCCAAAACTCTCTATGTCAAACCATTCAAAAGTTAAAGCAGGAAATAGGGACAACCAATCAGAAGAAGGGGCGGGGCTAATTTTCACCAATTATGGTCAAGGACTCTATTCCGAGCCCCATGACACCACCCACAACTCTCTATGTCAAACCATTCAAAAGTTATGGCAGAGAAAAGTATTCTAGGGGGCGCTGTTGAGCCGTTAGGCCACGCCCATTAATGCAAACCATTAAATATCAAATTTATCGCCAGGCCTGGCTTGCATGTAAAATTTGGTGACTTTTGGAGAACTATCAAATATGGACCAATCAGATGAATGGGAGGCACGCTTTTTCACGTCTAGCGTCGCCACGGTAACACTTTTGAAAGAGAAAAGTAATGCGCGTAGTCGCAAGATGAAGACGCACATTTTGAGGTATAAAACACCTTGGGTGCACGTTACGGTTCGGGCCGTATTAATTGCCAAAGGAATAGCATAAATTGCGCCAAAATTACACAATAAATTAAAAATGGCCGACTTCCTGTTTGGTTTCGGCCATGGCGCCAAAAGACTTTTCTTTAAGTTGCGACATGATGCAGGTGTGTACCGATTTTCATGCATGTACGTCAAACCGTATTGTGGGGCTTGAGGCACAAAGTTTTCCGGGGGGCACTGTTGAGCCGTTAGGCCATGCCCATTAATGTAAACCATTAAATATCACATTTTTCACCAGGCCTGCCTCGCATGCAAATTTTGGTGACTTTTGGGGAACTATCAAATATGGACCAATCAGATGAAGGGTGGCGCGCTTTTTGGCGTCTAGCGTCGCCACGTTAACACTTTTGAAAGAGAAAAGTAATGCGCGTAGTCGCAAGATGAAGACGCATATTTTGATGTATAACACACCTGGGTGCACGTTACGGTTCGGGCCGTATTAATTCTCGAAGGAATGGCATAAATTGCGCCAAAATGACACGATTAATTCAGAATGTTTAAAATGGCCGACTTCCTGTTCGGTTTCGGCCATGGCGCCAAGAGACTTTTCTTTTAGTTGCGACATGATACAGGTGTGTACCGATTTTCGTTCATGTACGTCAAACCGTATTCTGGGGCTTGAGGCGCAAATTTTTTTCGGTCTGAACCAATCAGATGAAGGGTGGGCGCGCTTTTTGGCATCTAGCGTCGCCACGGTAACGCTTTTGAAAGAGAAAAGTAATGCGTGGTGTCGGAGGATGGAGACGCACATTTTGATGTACAACACACTTGGGGGCACGTTACGGTTCAGGCCGTATTAACTGCCGAAGAAATGGCATAAATTGCGCCAAAGTGACACGATTAATTCAAAATGGCTGACTTCCTGTTCGGTTTCGGCCATGTCGCCAAGAGACTTTTCTTTAAGTTGTGTACTGATACAGGTGTGTAGCGATTTTCGTGCATGTACGTCAAACCGTATTGTGGGGCTTGAGCCACAAAGTTTTCCGGGGGGCGCTGTTGAGCCATTTTGCCACGCCCATTAATGCAAACCGTTAAATATAAAATTTTTCACCAGGCCTGACTTGCATGCAAAATTTGGTGACTTTTTGGGCACGTTTAGGGGGGCAAAAAGGCCGTCCTTTCGTCAGAAGAAAAAGAAAAAGAAAAAGAAAAAAAATTCCTACAGATACAATAGGGCCTTCGCACTGAAGGTGCTCGGGCCCTAATAACTATAACTGTCAAGAAAAACAATTACAATTAAAGCTGCAAGCAGCGATGAACGGGCCCTCGCACTCACGGCCACCGCCCCCCATAAGTATATTAGAAATGACACCACCCACGACTTCCTATGTCAAACCATTGAAAAGTTATAGCAGAAAAAAGGGACAACCAATCAGAAGAAGGGGCGGGGATAATTCAGGCCAATGAAGGTCAAGGACTCCATACAGAATCTGATGACACCACCCACGACTCTCTATGTTAAACCATTCAAAAGTTATAGCAGAAAATCGGGACAACCAATCAGAAGAAGGGGCGGGGCTAATTAAGGTCAAAGAAGCTTAAGGACTCATTACCGAGTCCCATGACACCACCCACGACTCTCTATGTCAAACCCTTCCAAAGTTATAGCAGAAAATCGGGACAACCAATCAGAAGAAGGGGCGGGGCTAATTAAGGCCAACGAAGCTTAAGGACTCATTACAGAGTCCCATGACACCACCCACGACTTCCTATGTCAAACCATTCAAAAGTTATGGCAGAGAAAAGTATTCTAGGGGGCGCTGTTGAGCCGTTAGGCCACTCCCATTAATGCAAACCATGAAATATCAAATTTATCGCCAAGTCTGGCTTGCATGCAAAATTTGGTGACTTTTGGAGAACTATCAAATATGGACCAATCAGATGAAGGGGAGGCGCGCTTTTTGGCATCTAGCCTCGTCACGGTAACACTTTTGAATGAGAAAAGTAATGCGCCTAGTCGAAAGATGGAGACGCACATTTTGATGTATAACACACCTGGGTGCACGTTACGGTTCGGGCCGTATTAATTGCCGAAGGAATGGCATAAATTGCGCCAAATTTACACAATTATTTCAAAATGGCTGACTTCCTGTTCGGTTTCGGCCATGGCTCCAAGAGACTTTTCTTTAAGTTGCGACATGATACAGGTGTGTACCGATTTTTGTGCATGTACGTCAAACCGTATTATGGGGCTTGAGGCACAAAGTTTTCCGGGGGGCGCTGTTGAGCCATTTTGCCACGCCCATTAATGCAAACCATGAAATATCAAATGTATCGCCAGGCCTGCCTTGCATGCAAAAATTGGTGACTTTTGGAGAACTATCAAATATGGACCAATCAGATGAAGGGTGGCGCGCTTGTTGGCGTCTAGCGTCGCCACGGTAACACTTTTGAAAGAGAAAAGTAATGCGCCTAGTCGAAAGATGGAGACGCACATTTTGATGTATAACACACCTGGGTGCACGTTACGGTTCGGGCCGTATTAATTGCCGAAGGAATGGCATAAATTGCGCCAAATTTACACAATTATTTCAAAATGGCTGACTTCCTGTTCGGTTTCGGCCATGGCTCCAAGAGCCTTTTCTTTAAGTTGCGACATGATACAGGTGTGTACCGATTTTTGTGCATGTACGTCAAACCGTATTATGGGGCTTGAGGCACAAAGTTTTCCGGGGGGCGCTGTTGAGCCATTTTGCCACGCCCATTAATGCAAACCATGAAATATCAAATGTATCGCCAGGCCTGCCTTGCATGCAAAAATTGGTGACTTTTGGAGAACTATCAAATATGGACCAATCAGATGAAGGGTGGCGCGCTTGTTGGCGTCTAGCGTCGCCACGGTAACACTTTTGAAAGAGAAAAGTAATGCGCCTAGTCGAAAGATGGAGACGCACATTTTGATGTATAACACACCTGGGTGCACGTTACGGTTCGGGCCGTATTAATTGCCGAAGGAATGGCATAAATTGCGCCAAATTTACACAATTATTTCAAAATGGCTGACTTCCTGTTCGGTTTCGGCCATGGCTCCAAGAGACTTTTCTTTAAGTTGCGACATGATACAGGTGTGTACCGATTTTTGTGCATGTACGTCAAACCGTATTATGGGGCTTGAGGCACAAAGTTTTCCGGGGGGCGCTGTTGAGCCATTTTGCCACGCCCATTAATGCAAACCATGAAATATCAAATGTATCGCCAGGCCTGCCTTGCATGCAAAAATTGGTGACTTTTGGAGAACTATCAAATATGGACCAATCAGATGAAGGGTGGCGCGCTTGTTGGCGTCTAGCGTCGCCACGGTAACACTTTTGAAAGAGAAAAGTAATGCGCGTAGTCGCAGGATGGAGACGCACATTTTGATGTATAACACATCTGGGTTCACGATACGGTTCGGGCCGTATTAATTCTCGAAGGAATGGCATATATTGCTCCAAAATTACGCGATTAATTAAGAATGTTTAAAATGGCCGACTTCCTGTTCGGTTTCGGCCATGGCGCCAAGAGACTTTTCTTTAAGCAGCGACATGATACAGGTGTGTACCGATTTTCGTTCATGTACGTCACACCGTATTCTGGGGCTTGAGGCGCAAAGTTTTTTCGGTCTGAACCAACCAGATGAAGGGTGGGCGTGCTTTTTGGCGTCTAGCATCGCCACGGTAACGATTTTGAAAGAGAAAAGTAATGCGTGTTGTCGCAGGATGGAGACGCACATTTTGATGTATAACACACTTGGGGGAACGTTACGGTTCGGGCCGTATTAACTGCCGAAGGAATGGCATAAATTGCGCCAAAGTTACACGATTAATTCAAAATGGCTGACTTCTTGTTCGGTTTCGGCCATGTCGCCAAGAGACTTTTCTTTAAGTTGTGTACTGATACAGGTGTGTAGAGATTTTCGTGCATGTACGTCAAACCGTGTTGTGGGGCTTGAGTCACAAAGTTTTCCGGGGGGCGCTGTTGAGCCATTTTGCCACGCCCATTAATGTAAACCATTAAATATCAAATTTTTCGCCAGGCCTGACTTGCATGCAAAATTTGGTGACTTTTTGGGCACGTTTAGGGGGGCAAAAAGGCCCTCCTTTCGTCAGAAGAAAAAGAAAAAGAAAAAGAACTAGAAAATTTCTGGAAATTTTGATATGGGCATGCCCTACCGCCCATTCGAGCCCTCTCGCTGCTCTGGTTTGGGGCTGCAGTGTTTGTGTTCGGGGCGGTTTTATGTCAGTTTGAGGTGTTTACGGTTGTATTTCATTCATTCCTGTGCTCCCAATAGCTATTAATGGGGCGCGCTTTTTGCCGTCTAGCGTCCCCACGGTAACGCTTTTGACTGAGAAAAGCAATGCCCATCGAGGCACGATGGAGACGCATCCAACGATGTATGCCATGCATGGGTGCACGTTCCGGTTCAGGCTACGTTAACGGATAGGTTTTTTTTCCACCGTGGTTTAAAAAAACCCATCCGAATGAATGGGGCCATTTGGCATGGATTTTACATTAAACTTTCCTTAAATCACAGCTTCATGAAATTTTAATACGTTGAAGGTCACAGCGTGCCGAGTCAGGGAACATTTGTATGATGTCTCTACGATAATCTGTTGCCTAGCAACAAGCGTCCAAAGTCAAACGGAAATTAAAAAAAAAATGAAAGGTCAATATCACAAAAACTTAAAAAAATGGCATAATGAGGTTCTAGGCTCCGTTAGTGCCAATCGGGCCGAGTGTTTGAAAGTTTGAACTATGTCTCTACGATAAAGTCCGGCCGAGCAATAAGCGTCTGAATTTTCGCCTTTTTTTTGGCTTTTTGGCATCTAGCGTTGCCACGGTAGCACTTTTGACTGAAAAAAGTAATGCCCATCGAGGCACGATGGAGACGCATCCAACGATATATGCCATGCATGGGTGCACATTGCGGTCCGAGCAGTATTAACAGATTGTTTATTCACATGCTCTCCCATACAAATGCATAGGTTTTTGTTGCCATGGTAACAAGCCCCATAGGATAGAATGGGACAATTTGGCTTTAATATCTCAAAAGCTGTAAACGAGAGCGTAATGAGACCTCAGTATGTTGTAGTCCACATCAAGCTGAGTCTTTTAACGTTGGAACAAAGTCTCTGCGATACCGCGTTGCCGCGCAACAAGCATCCGAAGTTCCGTTAGCATCAAAATGAACAATGTGGAATATCTCAAAAACCGTAATAGCAAGCATGACGAGACTAAAATATGTTGCAGTACAAAGCGTCCCGGGTTTGTCAATGTTGTAATGATGTCTGTACGATAAACCGTTGCCTAGCAACAAGCGTCCAAAATAAAATAGATTTTTTTTTTAAATTGAAAGTTAAATATCGCAAAAACCGTAATAAGTAGCATGATGAAGTTTTATGGTCCTTTAGTGACTATCGGGCCGAGTGTTTGAAAGTTTGAACGATGTCTCTACGATAAAGTTCGGCCGAGCAATAAGCGTGGGAATTTTCGCCTTTTTTTTTGCTTTTTGGCAACTAGCGTTGCCACGGTAACCCCTATTACGGAGAAAAGTAATGCCCATCGAATCACGATGGAGACGCATCCAACGATGTATGCCATGCATGGGTGCACGTTGCGGTTCGGGCCGTATTAACGGACGAAAAAAAGTGCGGAATAAGAATAATAACTAGACAAAATTCCCGGGAAATTTTGAAGTGCCACGGACTACTGCCGGATGATCGCGGGGCTTATTTGCACCCATGAAGGTCAAGGACTCGATACTTAGTCATTTGACACCACCCATGACTCTCTATGTCAAACCATTCAAAAGTTATTACAGAAAATATGTAATAGGCTAATAGAACCGCTAACAAGACCGCTAACGGGACCGCTAACGGGATAGCTAACAGAACCGCTAACGGAACCTCTAACAGTATCGCTAACTGAACCGCTAACGGGATCGCTAAAGGGATCGGTAACGGGATCGCTAACGGGACTGCTAACCGAGCCGCTAACGGAATCGCTAACCGAGCCGCTAACAACCGCTAACGGAACCGCTAACGGGACCGCTAATGGGACCGCTAATGGGATCGCTAACGGAACCGCTAACGGGACCGCTAACAGGATCGCTAACGGGATCGCTAACCGAGCCGCTAACGGAATCGCTAACCGAGCCGCTAACAACCGCTAACGGAACCGCTAACGAGACCGCTAATGGGACCGCTAACGGGACCGCTAACGGGATCGCTAACGGGATCGCTAATGGGACCGCTAACCGAGCCGCTAATGGGGTCGCTAACGGGACCGCTAACAACCGCTAACGGAACCGCTAACGGGACCGCTAACAGAACCGCTAACAACCGCTAGCGGAACCGCTAACGGGACCGCTAATGGGATTGCTAACGGGACCGCTAACGGGGTCGCTAACTGGACCGCTAACGGGATCGCTAACGGGACCGCTAACGGGATCGCTAACGGAATCGCTAACTGAACCGCTAACGGGACCGCTAACCGAACCGCTAACGGGATCGCTAACTGAGCCGCTAACGGGATCGCTAACGGGATCGCTAACAACCGCTAACGGGACCGCTAACGGGATTGCTAACGGGACCGCTAACGGGGTCGCTAACTGGACCGCTAACGGGATCGCTAACTGGACCGCTAACGGGACCGCTAACGGGATCGCTAAAGGGATCGCTAACGGGACCGCTAACGGGACTGCTAACCGAGCCGCTAACGGAATCGCTAACCGAGCCGCTAACAACCGCTAACGGAACCGCTAACGGGACCGCTAATGGGACCGCTAATGGGATCGCTAACGGAACCGCTAACGGGACCGCTAACAGGATCGCTAACGGGATCGCTAACCGAGCCGCTAACGGAATCGCTAACCGAGCCGCTAACAACCGCTAACGGAACCGCTAACGAGACCGCTAATGGGACCGCTAACGGGACCGCTAACGGGATCGCTAACGGGATCGCTAACGGGATCGCTAATGGGACCGCTAACCGAGCCGCTAATGGGGTCGCTAACGGGACCGCTAACGGGACCGCTAATGGGATTGCTAACGGGACCGCTAACGGGGTCGCTAACTGGACCGCTAACGGGATCGCTAACGGGACCGCTAACGGGATCGCTAACGGAATCGCTAACTGAACCGCTAACGGGACCGCTAACCGAACCGCTAACGGGATCGCTAACTGAGCCGCTAACGGGATCGCTAACAGGATCGCTAACAACCGCTAACGGGACCGCTAACGGGATTGCTAACGGGACCGCTAACGGGGTCGCTAACTGGACCGCTAACGGGATTGCTAACTGGACCGCTAACGGGACCGCTAACGGGATCGCTAACAGGACCGCTAACAGAACCGCTAATGGGACCGCTAACACCAATAACACTACCATCCCATAATAAACACCTACCATCCCATAATAACACTAACATCCCATAATAACACTAACATCCTATAAAAACACCTGACATCCCATAATAACACTAACATCCTATAAAAACACCTGCCATCCCATAATAACACTAACATCATATAAAAACACCTGACATCCCATAATAACACTAACATCCTATAAAAACACCTGACATCCCATAATAGGACTAACATCCTATAAAAACACCTGACATCCCATAATAACACTAATATCCTATAAAAACACCTGCCATCCCATAATAACACCTATCGTGTGTGTGTGTGTGTGTGTGTGTGTGTGTGTGTGTGTGTGTGTGTGTGTGTGTGTGTGTGTGTGTGTGTTCATCTAAGGTTAAAAGGTCAGGGTTCAGATTTCTCCATTTTCCAGGTTATACTATGAATTCTGTACTGAGTGAGTCATGTGACCAGTTCTGGGTCAGTCTAATCAGTACAGCTGAGCTCTGGTTGCTAGGGGCAACAAGAACCTGATACAGAGGGAGCGGGAATGACTCAGCTGGATTTTTGGTTGTGACAAACCTGAAATCACTCCACTTTGCGCTCAAACCGTAGCTCTTAGCAGAAAAACGAAAACATTTTGAGAAACGGAGAACCTACCAGATTATCTAAATGTTATTTTCATACAGATATTCCTTAAAATGTGTTAGTAACGGCAATTCGAAAACAAAAATGAGATTTTTTTTAAGAAAACTTCATTTAACATGGGAGTCAATGAAGAGAGAGACAGGAACTGGCGTGTCTGTTGGCTCCCCCGTTAAAATTTTGTGCACACCACGCCTGTCAAAGTCACATTTTATGAATCACAAAACCTATGTCTATATTCTGACCAAAAATTATCTGTCTACCTTTTACGGTTTGGCCGTGACCTCGAGTTACAAATAAGAAATCATGTTTTTTTTTCAGTGTAACTACACTCTAGCAAACTGACTCCCGTGCTCTAGATTTGAAAAAAAGTGATTTCCAGTCCTCGCTTGAGGGCTCATATCTTGAAAAGTGTACATTTTAGGAAAAAACAGTTTCGGGTTTGGAGAGAGAAGAGAAGTTTTCCTCCGTTTTGAAGTTTGAATGACGTTTCTACGTGCAAGTATGAGAAAGATACGTGACTCGGAAAAAAGGTGAATTTTGTCTTTTTTTTCTCAACATTTTCCCATCCGCTTTGAATGGCGCCATTGAAATGCATGGGAAAATCTTCCCCATTAGTTTGGAAATTTGGAAATGTTTTTGCACTTCGTGCAAAAACTATTCGTGCCATCGTTCTGAAAATCCACAGGACTGTAGTTAAATTCAGGGCCTACAACTTTCTAAATCGGTTCGGAATTTTTCGAGTAACGGTGTGCGAGTGGTGAGGCCCCAAAGTTCACGCAATGCGTTCCGGATGGGGCAAAAAGCGCACGTTTGTGCACGTTGCGCAAAAACGTGCACGCCAATTGCTTATAAAAGTCATACCCATCGATTCCCGATTAAGGCGCACGTTTCTACGTTTTTACTTTTCGCGTTTTCTCAAAGCTGCGGGACTAGTTACCGGACAAAGTTTTTACGGAAGAATATGGAATAAACTAGACAAAATTCCCGGGAAATTTTGAAGTGCCACGGACTACTGCCGGATGATCGCGGGGCTTATTTGCACCCATGAAGGTCAAGGACTCGATACAGATTCCAATGACACCACCCATGACTCTCTATGTCAAACCATTCAAAAGTTATTACAGAAAATATAGAACCGCTAACTGAACCGCTAACGGGATCGCTAACGGGATCGCTAACGGGACCGCTAACGGGACCGCTAACCGAGCCGCTAACGGGATCGCTAACCGAGCCGCTAACAACCGCTAACGGAACCGCTAACGGGACCGCTAACGGGACCGCTAACGGAACCGCTAACGGGACCGCTAACGGGATCGCTAACGGGATCGCTAACGGGATCGCTAACGGGACCGCTAACCGAGCCGCTAATGGGATCGCTAACGGGACCGCTAACAACCGCTAACAGAACCGCTAACGGGACCGCTAACAGAACCGCTAACAGAACCGCTAACGGGATCGCTAACAACCGCTAGCGGAACCGCTAACGGGACCGCTAATGGGATTGCTAACGGGACCGCTAACGGGGTCGCTAACTGGACCGCTAACGGGATCGCTAACTGGACTGCTAACGGTACCGCTAACGGGATCGCTAACGGAATCACTAACTGAACCGCTAACGGGACCGCTAACCGAGCCGCTAACGGGATTGCTAACCGAGCCGCTAATGGGATCGCTAACGGGACCGCTAACAACCGCTAACGGAACCGCTAACAGGACCGCTAACAGAACCGCTAACAGAACCGCTAACGGGACCGCTAACGGGATCGCTAACAACCGCTAGCGGAACCGCTAGCGGAACCGCTAACGGGGTCGCTAACTGGACCGCTAACGGGATCGCTAACTGGACCGCTAACGGGACCGCTAACGGGATCGCTAACGGAATCGCTAACTGAACCGCTAACGGGACCGCTAACGGGATCGCTAACAACCGCTAGCGGAACCGCTAACGGGACCGCTAACGGGGTCGCTAACTGGACCGCTAACGGGATCGCTAACTGGACCGCTAACGGGACCGCTAACGGGACCGCTAACGGGATCGCTAACGGAATCGCTAACTGAACCGCTAACGGGACCGCTAACCGAGCCGCTAACGGGATCGCTAACCAAGCCGCTAACGGGATCGCTAACTGGACCGCTAACGGGATCGCTAACTGGACCGCTAACGGGACCGCTAACGGGATCGCTAACAGGACCGCTAACAGAACCGCTAACGGGACCGCTAACACCAATAACACTACCATCCCATAATAAACACCTACCATCCCATAATAACACTAACATCCCATAATAACACTAACATCCTATAAAAACACCTGCCATCCCATAATAACACTAACATCCTATAAAAACACCTGCCATCCCATAATAACACTAACATCCTATAAAAACACCTGTCATCCCATAATAACACTAACATCCTATAAAAACACCTGACATCCCATAATAACACTAACATCCTATAAAAACACCTGACATCCCATAATAACACCTATCGTGTGTGTGTGTGTGTGTGTGTGTGTGTGTGTGTGTGTGTGTGTGTGTGTGTGTGTGTGTGTGTGTGTGTGTGTGTTCATCTAAGGTTAAAAGGTCAGGGTTCAGATTTCTCCATTTTCCAGGTTATACTATGAAGTCTGTACTGAGTGAGTCATGTGACCAGTTCTGGGTCAGTCTAATCAGTCAACAGCTGAGCTCTGGTTGCTAGGGGCAACAAGAACCTGATACAGAGGGAGCGGGAATGACTCAGCTGGATTTTTGGTTGTGACAAACCTGAAATCACTCCACTTTGCGCTCAAACCGTAGCTCTTAGCAGAAAAACGAAAACATTTTGAGAAACAGAGAACCTACCAGATTATCTAAATGTTATTTTCATACAGATATTCCTTAAAATGTGTTAGTAACGGCAATTCGAAAACAAAAATGAGATTTTTTTTAAGAAAACTTCATTTAACATGGGAGTCAATGAAGAGAGAGACAGGAACTGGCGTGTCTGTTGGCTCCCCCGTTAAAATTTTGTGCACACCACGCCTGTCAAAGTCACATTTTATAAATCACAACACCTATGTCTATATTCTGACCAAAAATTATCTGTCTACCTTTTACGGTTTGGCCGTGACCTCGAGTTACAAATAAGAAATCATGTTTTTTTTTCAGTGTAACTACACTCTAGCAAACTGACTCCCGTGCTCTAGATTTGAAAAAAAGTGATTTCCAGTCCTCGCTTGAGGGCTCATATCTTGAAAAGTGTACATTTTAGGAAAAAACTGTTTCGGGTTTGGAGAGAGAAGAGAAGTTTTCCTCCGTTTTGAAGTTTGAATGACGTTTCTACGTGCAAGTATGAGAAAGATACGTGACTCAGAAAAAAGGTGAATTTTGTCTTTTTTCTCGACATTTTCCCATCCGCTTTGAATGGCGCCATAGGAATACATAGGGAAAATGAGCTCCCCATTAGTTTGGAAATTTGGAAATGTTTTTGCACTTCGTGCAAAAACTATTCGTGCCATCGTTCTGAAAATCCACAGGACTGTAGTTAAATTCAGGGCCTACAACTTTCTAAATCGGTTCATAATTTTTCGAGTAACGGTGTGCGAGTGGTGAGGCCCCAAAGTTCACGCAATGCGTTCCGGATGGGGCAAAAAGCGCACGTTTGTGAACGTTGCGCAAAAACGTGCACGCCAATCGCTAATAAAAGTCATACCCATCGATTCCCGATTAAGGCGCACGTTTCTACGTTTTTACTTTTCGCGTTTTCTCAAAGCTGTAGGAGGAGTAGCCGGACAAAGTTTTTACGGAAGAATATATAATAAATAATAAATAAGCCTGAGCAATAGTATGAGTGCCTCGTGCTGCGCACGAGGCACTCCTCCTCCATTGAGCTTGCGCAGCTCAATGGAGGAGGCGTGCCACGTGGCGCAGCCGTGGCACTAATAACTAGACAAAATTCCCGGGAAATTTTGAAGTGCCACGGACTACTGCCGGATGATCGCGGGGCTTATTTGCACCCATGAAGGTCAAGGACTCGATACAGATTCCAATGACACCGCCCATGACTCTCTATGTCAAACCATTCAAAAGTTATTACAGAAAATATAGAACCGCTAACTGAACCGCTAACGGGATCGCTAACGGGATCGCTAACGGGACCGCTAACGGGACCGCTAACCGAGCCGCTAACGGGATCGCTAACCGAGCCGCTAACAACCGCTAACGGAACCGCTAACGGGACCGCTAATGGGATCGCTAACGGAACCGCTAACGGGACCGCTAACGGGACCGCTAACGGGACCGCTAACGGGATCGCTAACGGGATCGCTAACGGGATCGCTAACGGGACCGCTAACAACCGCTAACAGAACCGCTAACGGGACCGCTAACAGAACCGCTAACAGAACCGCTAACGGGATCGCTAACAACCGCTAGCGGAACCGCTAACGGGACCGCTAATGGGATTGCTAACGGGACCGCTAACGGGGTCGCTAACTGGACCGCTAACGGGATCGCTAACTGGACCGCTAACGGTACCGCTAACGGGATCGCTAACGGAATCGCTAACTGAACCGCTAACGGGACCGCTAACCGAGCCGCTAACGGGATCGCTAACCAAGCCGCTAACGGGATCGCTAACGGGATCGCTAACAACCGCTAATGGGACCGCTAACGGGATTGCTAACGGGACCGCTAACGGGGTCGCTAACTGGACCGCTAACGGGATCGCTAACTGGACCGCTAACGGGACCGCTAGCGGGATCGCTAACAGGACCGCTAACAGAACCGCTAACGGGACCGCTAACGGGGTCGCTAACTGGACCGCTAACGGGATCGCTAACGGGGCCGCTAACGGGACCGCTAACGGATCGCTAACGGAATCGCTAACTGAACCGCTAACGGGACCGCTAACCGAGCCGCTAACGGGATCGCTAACCAAGCCGCTAACGGGATCGCTAACGGGATCGCTAACAACCGCTAACGGGGTCGCTAACGGGACCGCTAACGGGATCGCTAACTGGACCGCTAACGGGACCGCTAACGGGACCGCTAACGGGATCGCTAACGGAATCGCTAACTGAACCGCTAACGGGACCGCTGACCGAGCCGCTAACGGGATCGCTAACCAAGCCGCTAACGGATCGCTAACGGGACCGCTAACAACCGCTAACGGGATTGCTAACGGGACCGCTAACAGGGTCGCTAACTGGACCGCTAACGGGATCGCTAACTGGACCGCTAACGGGACCGCTAACGGGATCGCTAACAGGACCGCTAACAGAACCGCTAACGGGACCGCTAACACCAATAACACTACCATCCCATAATAAACACCTACCATCCCATAATAACACTAACATCCCATAATAACACTAACATCCTATAAAAACACCTGCCATCCCATAATAACACTAACATCCTATAAAAACACCTGCCATCCCATAATAACACTAACATCCTATAAAAACACCTGACATCCCATAATAACACTAACATCCTATAAAAACACCTGACATCCCATAATAACACTAACATCCTATAAAAACACCTGCCATCCCATAATAACACCTATCGTGTGTGTGTGTGTGTGTGTGTGTGTGTGTGTGTGTGTGTGTGTGTGTGTGTGTGTGTGTTCATCTAAGGTTAAAAGGTCAGGGTTCAGATTTCTCCATTTTCCAGGTTATACTATGAAGTCTGTACTGAGTGAGTCATGTGACCAGTTCTGGGTCAGTCTAATCAGTCAACAGCTGAGCTCTGGTTGCTAGGGGCAACAAGAACCTGATACAGAGGGAGCGGGAATGACTCAGCTGGATTTTTGGTTGTGACAAACCTGAAATCACTCCACTTTGCGCTCAAACCGTAGCTCTTAGCAGAAAAACGAAAACATTTTGAGAAACAGAGAACCTACCAGATTATCTAAATGTTATTTTCATACAGATATTCCTTAAAATGTGTTAGTAACGGCAATTCGAAAACAAAAATGAGATTTTTTTTAAGAAAACTTCATTTAACATGGGAGTCAATGAAGAGAGAGACAGGAACTGGCGTGTCTGTTGGCTCCCCCGTTAAAATTTTGTGCACACCACGCCTGTCAAAGTCACATTTTATAAATCACAACACCTATGTCTATATTCTGACCAAAAATTATCTGTCTACCTTTTACGGTTTGGCCGTGACCTCGAGTTACAAATAAGAAATCATGTTTTTTTTTCAGTGTAACTACACTCTAGCAAACTGACTCCCGTGCTCTAGATTTGAAAAAAAGTGATTTCCAGTCCTCGCTTGAGGGCTCATATCTTGAAAAGTGTACATTTTAGGAAAAAACTGTTTCGGGTTTGGAGAGAGAAGAGAAGTTTTCCTCCGTTTTGAAGTTTGAATGACGTTTCTACGTGCAAGTATGAGAAAGATACGTGACTCAGAAAAAAGGTGAATTTTGTCTTTTTTCTCGACATTTTCCCATCCGCTTTGAATGGCGCCATAGGAATACATAGGGAAAATGAGCTCCCCATTAGTTTGGAAATTTGGAAATGTTTTTGCACTTCGTGCAAAAACTATTCGTGCCATCGTTCTGAAAATCCACAGGACTGTAGTTAAATTCAGGGCCTACAACTTTCTAAATCGGTTCAGAATTTTTCGAGTAACGGTGTGCGAGTGGTGAGGCCCCAAAGTTCACGCAATGCGTTCCGGATGGGGCAAAAAGCGCACGTTTGTGCACGTTGCGCAAAAACGTGCACGCCAATCGCTAATAAAAGTCATACCCATCGATTCCCGATTAAGGCGCACGTTTCTACGTTTTTACTTTTCGCGTTTTCTCAAAGCTGTAGGAGGAGTAGCCGGACAAAGTTTTTACGGAAGAATATATAATAAATAATAAATAAGCCTGAGCAATAGTATGAGTGCCTCGTGCTGCGCACGAGGCACTCCTCCTCCATTGAGCTTGCGCAGCTCAATGGAGGAGGCGTGCCACGTGGCGCAGCCGTGGCACTAATAAGCCTGAGCAATAGTATGAGTGCCTCGTGCTGCGCACGAGGCACTCCTCCTCCATTGAGCTTGCGCAGCTCAATGGAGGAGGCGTGCCACGTGGCGCAGCCGTGGCACTAATAACTAGAAAATTTCTGGAAATTTTGATATGGGCATGCCCTACCGCCCATTCGCCCCCTCTCGCTGCTTTGGTTTGGGGCTGTAGTGGTTGTGTTCGGGGTGGTTCTATGTCAGCTTGAGGTGTTTTTACGCTTGTATTTCATTCATTCCTGTGCTCCCAATAGTTATTAATGGGGCGCGCTTTTTGGCATCTAGCATTGCCATGGTAACGCTTTTGACTGAGAATAGTAATGCCCATCGAGGCAAGATGGAGACGCATGTAACGATGTATGCCATGCATGAGTGCACGTTCTGGTTCAGGCTACGTTAACGGATAGGTTTTTTTTTTCACCATGGTACAAAACCCCATCCGAATGAATGGGGCCATTTGGCCTGGATTTTGACATAAAATTTCCTTAAATACCAGCTTCATGAGATTTGAGTATGTTGAAGTCCACAGCGTGCCGAGTCAGGGGACATTTGTACGATGTCTCTACGATAATCTGTTGCCTAGCAACAAGCGTCCAAAGTCAAATGGAAATAAAAAAGAAAAATTAAAGGTCAATATCGCAAAAATTTTAATAATTGGCACAATGAGCTTGTAGGGTCCGTTAGTGCCAATCGGGCCGAGTGTTTGAAAGTTTGAACGATGTCTCTACGATAAAGTTCGACCGAGCAATAAGCGTCTGAATTTTCGCCTTTTTTTTTTTCTTTTTGGCGTCTAGCGTTGCCACGGTAACACTTTTGACTGAGAAAAGTAATGCTCATCGAGGCACGATGGAGACGCATCCAACGATGTATGCCATGCATGGGTGCACGTTCCGGTTCGGACAGCATTAACAGATTGTTTATTCACATGGTCCCCCATACAAATGCATTGGTTTTTTTTGCCATAGTAACAAGCCCCATAGGATAGAATGGGACAATTTGGCTTCAATATCTCAAAAGCTGTAAACGACAGCGTAATGAGACCTCAGTATGTTGTAGTCCACATCAAGCTGAGTATTTTAACGTTGAATCAAAGTCTCTACATTATCGCGTTGCCGCGCAACAAGCGTCCAAAATTCCGTTAGCGTCAAAATGAGCAACGTGGAATATCTCAAAAACTGTAATAGCTAGCTTGACGAGACTAAAATATGTTGCAGTACAAAGCGTCCCGGGTTTGTCAATGTTGTAATGATGTCTGTACGATAAACCGTTGCCTAGCAACAAACGTCCAAAATAAAAGAGATTTTTTTTTTAAATTGAAAGTTAAATATCGCAAAAACCGTAATAACTAGAATGATGTAGTTGTATGGTCCTTTAAAGACTATCGGGCCGAGTGTTTCAAAGTTTGAACGATGTCTCTACGATAAAGTTCGGCCGAGCAATAAGCGCGGGAATTTTCGCCTTTTTTTTTGCTTTTTGGCAACTAGCGTTGCCACGGTAACCCCTATTACTGAGAAAAGTAATACCCATCGAATCACGATGGACACGCATCCAACGATGTATGCCATGCATGGGTGCACGTTGCGGTTCGGGCCGTATTAACGGACGAAAAAAAGTGCGGAATAATAAGAATAATAAGAAAAGGGAAACTTTTCTGTATACCAATATATCGCCTTCATTTTCATGTTTTTCCTCATTTTTTCGGACGTGTTTTAGTTTTTGGGGATTTTTTTTTTCCACATCAGTGCGGGGTCATGCTGTACACCCGCTGGTGCGCAGTGGGACTTTTGCGACTTTAGCATGCTAGCAGCATTGCCCTTTGGGCCATTCTGGACGATTGCAATATGGTCATGCCACTACTTGGCATGCCCATAATAATAATAAGAAAAGGGAAACCTTTTCTGGGTACTAATTTACGCCTTCATTTTCATGTTTTTCCTCATTTTTTCGGCCGTTTTTTACTTTTTGGGGATTTTTTTTTTCCACATCAGTGCGGGGTCATGCTGTACACCCGCTGGTGCGCAGTGGGACTTTTGCGACTTTAGCATGCTAGCAGCATTGCCCTTTGGGCCATTCTGGACGATTGCAATATGGTCATGCCACTACTTGGCATGCCCATAATTAAAGCTGCAAGCAGCAATGAACGGGCCCTCGCACTCACGGCCACCGCCCCCCATAAGCATATCAGAAACGACACCACCCACGACTTCCTATGTCAAACCATTCAAAAGTTATAGCAGAAAAAAGGGACAACCAATCAGAAGAAGAGGCGGGGCTAATTCTGGCCAAATGAAGGTCAAGGACTCCATAAAGACTCTGATGACACCACCCACGACTCTCTATGTCAAACCATTCCAAAGTTATAGCAGAAAATCGGGACAACCAATCAGAAGAAGGGGCGGGGCTAATTAAGGCCAACGAAGCTTAAGAACTCATTACAGAGTCCCATGACACCACCCACGACTTCCTATGTCAAACCATTCAAAAGTTATGGCAGAGAAAAGTATTCTAGGGGGCGCTGTTGAGCCGTTAGGCCACGCCCATTAATGCAAACCATGAAATATCAAATGTATCGCCAGGCCTGGCTTGCATGCAAAATTTGGTGACTATCAAATATGGACCAATCAGATGAAGGGGGGGCGCGCCTTTTGGCGTCTAGCGTCGCCATGGTAACACTTTTGAGAGAGAAAAGTAATGCGTGGTGTCGCAGGACGGAGACGCACATTTTGATGTATAACACTCCTGGATGCACGTTACGGTTCGGGCCGTATTAATTGCCGAAGGAATGGCATAAATTTAGCCAAAATTACACAATTAATTCAAAATGGCCGACTTCCTGTTCGGTTTCGGCCATGGCTCCTAGAGACTTTTCTTTAAGTTGTGCCATGCTACACGTGTGTAGCGATTTTCGTGCATGTACGTCAAACCGTATCGTGGGGCTTGAGGCACAAAGTTTTCCGGGGGGCGCTGTTCAGCCATTTTGCCACGCCCATTAATGCAAACCATGAAATATCAAATTTATCGCCAGGCCCTGCTTGCATGCCAAATTTGGTGCCTTTTGGGGAACTATCAAATATGGACCAATCAGATGAAGGGGGGGCACGCTTGTTGGCGTCTAGCGTCGCCACGGTAACACTTTTGAAAGAGAAAAGTAATGCGCGTAGTCGCAGGATAGAGACGCACATTTTGATGTATAACACATCTGGGTTCATGATACGGTTCGGGCCGTATTAATTCTCAAAGGAATGGCATATATTGCTCCAAAATTACGTGATTCATTCAGAATGTTCAAAATGGCCGACTTCCTGTTCGGTTTCGACCATGGTGCCAAGAGACTTTTCTTTAAGTTGCTACATGATAAAGAAGTGTACCGACTTTCGTTCATGTACGTCAAACCGTATTATGGGGCTTGAGGCGCAAAGTTTTTTCTGTCTGAACCAATCAGATGAAGGGTGGGCGCGCTTTTTGGCGTCTAGCGTCGCCACGGTAACGCTTTTGAGAGAGAAAAGTAATGCGTGGTGTCGGAGGATGGAGACGCACATTTTGATGTATAACACACCTGGGTGCTCGTTACGGTTTGGGCCGTATTAACTGCCGAAGGAATGGCATAAATTTCGCCAAAATGACACGACTAATTCAAAATGGCCGACATCCTGTTTGGTTTCGGGCATGACGCCAAGAAACTTTTCTTTAAGTTACGTCATGATACAGGTGTGTACCGATTTTCGTGCATGTACGTCAAACCGTATCGTGGGGCTTGAGGCACAAAGTTTTCAAGGGGGCGCTGTTGAGCCATTTTGCCACGCCCATTAATGCAAACCATTAAATATCAAATTTTTCGCCAGGCCTGGCTTGGGTGCAAAATTTGGTGACTTTTTGGGCACGTTTAGGGGGGCAAAAAGGCCCTCCTTTCGTCAGAAAAATAATAAGAATAATTAAAGCTGCAAGCAGCGATGAACGGGCCCTCGCACTCACGTCCACCGCCCCCCATAAGCATATCAGAAATGACAGCACCCACGACTTCCTATGTCAAACCATTCAAAAGTTATAGCAGAAAAAAGGGACAACCAATCAGAAGAAGGGGCGGGGCTAGTTCAGGCCAATGAAGGTCAAGGACTCCATACAGAATCTGATGACACCACCCACTACTCTCTATGTCAAAACATTCAAAAGTTATAGCAGGAAATAGGGACAACCAATCAGAAGAAGGGGCGGGGCTAATTCAGGCCAATGAAGGTCAAGGACTCCATACAGAATTTTATGACACCACCCACGACTCTCTATGTCAAACTATTCCAAAGTTATAGCAGAAAATCGGGACAACCAATCAGAAGAAGGGGCGGGGCTAATTAAGGCTAACGAAGCTTAAGGACTCATTACAGAGTCCCATGACACCACCCACGACTTCCTATGTCAAACCATTAAAAAGTTATAGCAGAAAAAAGGGACAACCAATCAGAAGAAGGGGCGGGGCTAATTCAGGCCAATGAAGGTCAAGGACTCCTTAAAGAATCTTATGACACCACCCATGACTCTCTATGTAAACCATTCCAAAGTTATAGCAGAAAATCGGGACAACCAATCAGAAGAAGGGGAGGGGCTAATTTGCACCAATTATGGTCAAGGACTCAATACCGAGTCCGATGACACCACCCACGACTCTCTATGTCAAACCATTCAAAAGTTATAGCAGAAAAAAGTATTCTAGGGGGCGCTGTTGAGCCATTAGGCAACGCCCATTCATGCAAACCATGAAATATCAAATTTATCCCCAGGCCTGGCTTGGTGCAAAATTTGGTGACTTTTGGAGAACTATCAAATATGGACCAATCAGATGAAGGGGGCGCACTTTTTGGCGTCGAGTGTTGCCACGTTAACGCTTTTGAATGAGAAAAGTAATGCGCGTCGTCGCAGGAAGGAGACGCACATGTTGATGTAAAAAAAACCACACAAATTGCTGACAATAATCTTTGCATTGAGCTGGGATCGATGCCACGATCTCCCACACGAAAGACGGTGACATTACCGCTGAGCCACAAATCAGCTTGGCCATTTTCTGACTGACTGACTTAGGAGATACCAACATAGCGATGTGGTCTGAGTCCCGAATTGTTTTTTCGTAATTTTTAAAATATTTGTAAGATATAAATATTAGTAAAACCCCACTATTTGTTCTTTTGTGAATAGCATGTTCCAGTCTTTACTTCCTAGACACACACACTGCATGGAAGGGAGCGTTTGATTTATTGTTCACGTAACATTACTTTTATTTTTTCACAACCAAACCACGCACTTTATTTATGTCATTTGCACCGGGCAAGGACAAAAAATAAATGATTCCACCAAAATTCCAGAGATTTTTGTGGTTGGCTGACACATTACCAGCATATTTCAAATATGTCAAACCATTCAAAAGTTATAGTCAGAAAATATGGACAACCAATCAGAAGAAGGGGCGGGGCTAATTCAGGCCAACGAAGCTTAAGAACTCATTACAGAGTCCCATGACACAACCCACGACTTCTTATGTCAACCCATTCAAAGGTTATAGCAGAAAAAAGGGACAACCAATCAGAAGAAGGGGCGGGGCTAATTCAGGTCAATGAAGGTCAAGGACTCCATAAAGAATCTGATGACACCACCCACGACTCTCTGTGTCAAACCATTCCAAAGTTATAGCAGAAAATCGGGACAACCAATCAGAAGAAGGGGCGGGGCTAATTAAGGCCAACAAAGCTTAAGGACTCATTACAGAGTCCCATGACACCACCCACAACTTCCTATGTCAAACCATTCAAAAGTTATGGCAGAGAAAAGTTTTCTAGGGGGCGCTGTTGAGCCGTTAGGCCACGCCCATTAATGCAAACCATGAAATATCAAATGTATCGCCAGGCCTGGCTTGCATGCAAAATTTGGTGCCTTTTGGAGAACTATCAAATATGGACCAATCAGATTTCAAAATGGCCGACTTCCTGTTCGGTTTCGGCCATGGCGCCAAGAGACTTTTCTTTAAGTTGCGCCATGATACAGGTGTGTACCGATTTTGGTGCATGTACGTCAAACCGTATCGTGGGGCTTGAGGCACAAAGTTTTCAAGGGGGCGCTGTTGAGCCATTTTGCCACGCCCATTAATACAAACCATGAAATATAAATTTATCGCCAGGCCTGCCTTGCATGCAAAATTTGGTGACTTTTGGGGAACTATCAAATATGGACCAATCAAATGAAGGGTGGCGCGCTTTTTGGCGTCTAGCGTCGCCACGGTAACACTTTTGAAAGAGAAAAGTAATGCGCGTAGTCGCAGGATAGAGACGCACATTTTGATGTATAACACATCTGGGTTCATGATACAGTTCGGGCCGTATTAATTCTCGAAGGAATGGCATATATTGCTCCAAAATTACGTGATTCATTCAGAATGTTCAAAATGGCCGACTTCCTGTTCGGTTTCGACCATGGTGCCAAGAGACTTTTCTGTAAGTTGCAACATGATACAAGTGTGTACCGACTTTCGTTCATGTACGTCAAACCGTATTATGGGGCTTGAGGCGCAAAGTTTTTTCTGTCTGAACCAATCAGATGAAGGGTGGGCGCGCTTTTTGGCGTCTAGCGTCGCCACGGTAATGCTTTTGAGAGAGAAAAGTAATGCGTGGTGTCGGAGGATGGAGACGCACATTTTGATGTATAACACACCTGGGTGCTCGTTACGGTTCGGGCCGTATTAACTGCCGAAGGAATGGCATAAATTTCGCCAAAATGACACGACTAATTCAAAATGGCCGACATCCTGTTCGGTTTCGGGCATGACGCCAAGAGACTTTTCTTTAAGTTAGGTCTTAAGTTAGGTCATGATACAGGCGTGTACCGATTTCCGTGCATGTACGTCAAACCGTATCGTGGGGCTTGAGGCACAAAGTTTTCAAGGGGGCGCTGTTGAGCCATTTTGCCACGCCCATTAATGCAAACCATTAAATATCAAATTTTTCACCAGGCCTGGCTTGGGTGCAAAATTTGGTGACTTTTTGGGCACGTTTAGGGGGGCAAAAAGGCCCTCCTTTCGTCAGAAAAATAATAATAATAATAATAATAATAATAATAATAAAAACTAGAAAATTTCTGGAAATTTTGATATGGGCATGCCCTACCCACCATTCGTCCCCTCTCGCTGCTTTGGTTTGGGGCTGTAGTGGTTGTGTTCGGGGTGGTTCTATGTCAGCTTGAGGTGTTTTTACGCTTGTATCTCATTCATTCCTGTGCTCCCAATAGTTATTAATGGGGCGCGCTTTTTGGCATCTAGCATTGCCATGGTAACGCTTTTGACTGAGAATAGTAATGCCCATCGAGGCAAGATGGAGACGCATGTAACGATGTATGCCATGCATGAGTGCACGTTCTGGTTCAGGCTACGTTAACGGATAGGTTTTTTTTTTCACCATGGTACAAAACCCCATCCGAATGAATGGGGCCATTTGGCCTGGATTTTGACATAAAATTTCCTTAAATACCAGCTTCATGAGATTTGAGTATGTTGAAGTCCACAGCGTGCCGAGTCAGGGGACATTTGTACGATGTCTCTACGATAATCTGTTGCCTAGCAACAAGCGTCCAAAGTCAAATGGAAATAAAAAAGAAAAATGAAAGGTCAATATCGCAAAAATTTTAATAATTGGCATAATGAGCTTGTAGGGTCCGTTAGTGCCAATCGGGCCGAGTGTTTGAAAGTTTGAACGATGTCTCTACGATAAAGTTCGACCGAGCAATAAGCGTCTGAATTTTCGCCTTTTTTTTTGCTTTTTGGCGTCTAGCGTTGCCACGGTAACACTTTTGACTGAGAAAAGTAATGCTCATCGAGGCACGATGGAGACGCATCCAACGATGTATGCCATGCATGGGTGCACGTTCCGGTTCGGACAGCATTAACAGATTGTTTATTCACATGGTCCCCCATACAAATGCATTGGTTTTTTTTGCCATAGTAACAAGCCCCATAGGATAGAATGGGACAATTTTGCTTCAATATCTCAAAAGCTGTAAACGACAGCGTAATGAGACCTCAGTATGTTGTAGTCCACATCAAGCTGAGTATTTTAACGTTGAATCAAAGTCTCTACGATATCGCGTTGCCGCGCAACAAGCGTCCAAAATTCCGTTAGCGTCAAAATGAGCAACGTGGAATATCTCAAAAACCGTAATAGCTAGCTTGACGAGACTAAAATATGTTGCAGTACAAAGCGTCCCGGGTTTGTCAATGTTGTAATGATGTCTGTACGATAAACCGTTGCCTAGCAACAAACGTCCAAAATAAAAGAGATTTTTTTTTTAAATTGAAAGTTAAATATCGCAAAAACCGTAATAACTAGAATGATGTAGTTGTATGGTCCTTTAAAGACTATCGGGCCGAGTGTTTCAAAGTTTGAACGATGTCTCTACGAAAAAGTTCGGCCAAGCAATAAGCGCGGGAATTTTCGCCTTTTTTTTTGCTTTTTGGCAACTAGCGTTGCCACGGTAACCCCTATTACTGAGAAAAGTAATACCCATCGAATCACGATGGACACGCATCCAACGATGTATGCCATGCATGGGTGCACGTTGCGGTTCGGGCCGTATTAACGGACGAAAAAAAGTGCGGAATAATAAGAATAATAAGAAAAGGGAAACTTTTCTGTATACCAATATATCGCCTTCATTTTCATGTTTTTCCTCATTTTTTCGGACGTGTTTTAGTTTTTGGGGATTTTTTTTTTTCCACATCAGTGCGGGGTCATGCTGTACACCCGCTGGTGTGACGTGGGACTTTTGCGACTTTAGCTTGTTAGCAAAATGCTAGCAACATTGCCCTTTGGGCCATTCTGGACGATTGCAATATGGTCATGCCATTACTTGGCATGCCCATAAAAATACAAATAATTCCTACAGATACAATAGGGCCTTCGCACTGAAGGTGCTCGGGCCCTAATAATAATAAAAAAAATACAAATAATTCCTACAGATACAATAGAGCCTTCGCACTGAAGGTGCTCGGGCCCTAATTAAAGCTGCAAGCAGCGATGAACGGGCCCTCGCACTCACGGCCACCGCCCCCCATAAGCATATCAGAAATGACACCACCCACGACTTCCTATGTCAAACCATTAAAAAGTTATAGCAGAAAAAAGGGACAACCAATCAGAAGAAGGGGCGGGGCTAATTCAGGCCAATGAAGGTCAAGGACTCCATACAGAATCTGATGACACCACCCATGACTCTCTATGTCAAACCATTCCAAAGTTATAGCAGAAAATCGGGACAACCAATCAGAAGAAGGGGCGGGGCTAATTCAGGCCAATGAAGGTCAAGGACTCCGTACAGAATCTGATGACACCACCAACGACTCTCTATGTAAAACCGTTCCAAAGTTATAGCAGAAAATCGGGACAACCAATCAGAAGAAGGGGCGGGGCTAATTAAGGCCAACGAAGCTTAAGCACTCATTACAGAGTCCCATGACACCACCCACGTCTTCCTATGTCAAACCATTCAAAAGTTATGGCAGATAAAAGTATTCTAGGGGGCGCTGTTGAGCCGTTAGGCCACGCCCATTAATGCAAACCATGAAATATCAAATTTATCGCCAAGTCTGGCTTGCATGCAAAATTTGGTGACTTTTGGAGAACTATCAAATATGGACCAATCACATGAAGGGGGGGCGCGCCTTTTGGCGTTTAGCGTCGCCACGGTAACACTTTTGAAAGAGGAAAGTAATGCGTGGTGTCGCAGGATGTACACGCACATTTTGATGTATAACACACCTGGGTGCACGTTACGGTTCGGGCTGAATTAACTGCTGAAGGAATGGCATAAATTTCGCCAAAATGACACAATTTATTCAAAATGGCCGACATCCTGTTCGGTTTCGGCCATGGCTCCAAGAGACTTTTCTTTAAGTTGTGCCATGATACAGGTGTGTAGCGATTTTCGTGCATGTACGTCAAACCGTATTGTGGGGCTTGAGGCACAAAGTTTTCCGGGGGGCGCTGTTGAGCCATTTTGCCACGCCCATTAATAGAAACCATGAAATATCAAATTTATCTCCAGGCCTGGCTTGCATGCCAAATTTGGTGCCTTTTGGGGAACTATCAAATATGGACCAATCAGATGAAGGGGGGGTGCGCTTGTTGGCGTCTAGCGTCGCCACGGTAACACTTTTCAAAGAGAAAAGTAATGCATGTAGTCGCAGGATGGAGACGCACATTTTGATGTATAACACATCTGGGTTCACGATACGGTTCGGGCTGAATTAACTCTCGAAGGAATGGCATATATTGCTCCAAAATTACGCAATTAATTCAGAATGTTCAAAATGGCCGACTTCCTGTTCGGTTTCGGCCATGGCGCCAAGAGACTTTTCTTTTAGTTGCGACATGATACAGGAGTGTACCGATTTTCGTTCATGTACGTCAAACCGTATTATGGGGCTTGAGGCACAAATTTTTTTCTGTCGAAGCAATCAGATGAAGGGTGGGCGCGCTTTTTGGTCTCTAGCGCCGCCACGGTAACGCTTTTCAAAGAGAAAAGTAATGCGTGTTGTCGCAGGATGGAGACGCACATTTTGATGTATAACACACTTGGGGGCACGTTACGGTTCGGGCTGAATTAACTTTCGAAGGAATGGCATAAATTTCGCCAGAATGACACGACTAATTCAAAATGGCCGACTTCCTGTTCGGTTTCGGGCATGACGCCAAGAGACTTTTCTTTAAGTTGCCCCATGATACAGGTGTGTACCGATTTTCGTGCATGTACGTCAAACCGTATCGTGGGGCTTGAGGCACAAAGTTTTCAAGGGGGCGCTGTTGAGCCATTTTACCACGCCCATTAATGCAAACCATTAAATATCAAATTTTTCGCCAGGCCTGCCTTGGGTGCAAAATTTGGTGACTTTTTGGGCATGTTAAGGGGGGCAAAAAGGCCATCACTTTGTCAGAAGAAAAATAATAATAATAATTAAAGCTGCAAGCAGCGATGAACGGGCCCTCGCACTCACGGCCACCGCCCTCCATAAGCATATCAGAAAAGACACCACCCACGACTTCCTATGTCAAACCATTCAGAAGTTATAGCAGAAAAAAGGGACAACCAATCAGAAGAAGGGGCGGGGCTAATTCAGGCCAATGAAGGTCAAGGACTCCATACAGAATCTGATGACACCACCCAGGACTCTCTATGTCAAACCATTCCAATGTTATAGCAGAAAATCGGGACAACCAATCAGAAGAAGGGGCGGGGCTAATTAAGGCCAACGAAGCTTAAGGACTCATTACAGAGTCCCATCACACCACCCACAACTTCCTATGTCAAACCATTCAAAAGTTATGGCAGATAAAAGTATTCTAGGGGGCGCTGTTGAGCCGTTAGGCAACGCCCATTAATGCAAACCATGAAATATCAAATTTATCGCCACGTCTGGCTTGCATGCAAAATTTGGTGACTTTTGGAGACCTATCAAATATGGACCAATCACATGAAGGGGGGGCGCGCCTTTTGGCGTCTAGCGTCGCCACGGTAACACTTTTGAAGGAGAAAAGTAATGCGTGGTGTCGCAGGATGTAGACGCACATTTTGATGTATAACACATCTGGGTGCACGTTACGGTTCGGGCTGAATTAACTGCCGAAGGAATGGCATAAATTTCGCCAAAATGACACAATTTATTCAAAATGGCCGACATCCTGTTCGGTTTCGGCCATGGCTCCAAGAGACTTTTCTTTAAGTTGTTCCATAATACAGGTGTGTAGCGATTTTCGTGCATGTACGTCAAACCGTATTGTGGGGCTTGAGGCACAAAGTTTTCCGGGGGGCGCTGTTGAGCCATTTTGCCACGCCCATTAATGCAAACCATGAAATATCAAATTTATCGCCAGGCCTGTCTTACATGCCAAATTTGGTGCCTTTTGGGGAACTATCAAATATGGACCAATCAGATGAAGGGGGGGTGCGCTTGTTGGCGACTAGCGTCGCCACGGTAACACTTTTCAAAGAGAAAAGTAATGCGTGTAGTCGCAGGATGGAGACACACATTTTCATGTATAACACATCTGGGTTCACAATACGGTTCGGGCTGAATTAACTCTCGAAGGAATGGCATATATTGCTCCAAAATTACGCAATTAATTCAGAATGTTCAAAATGGCCGACTTCCTGTTCGGTTTCGGCCATGGCGCCAAGAGACTTTTCTTTTAGTTGCGACATGATACAGGAGTGTACCGATTTTTGTTCATGTACGTCAAACCGTATTATGGGGCTTGAGGCGCAAAGTGTTTTCTGTCTGAACCAACCAGATGAAGGGTGGGCGCGCTTTTTGGCGTCTAGCGTCGCCACGGTAACGCTTTTGAAAGAGAAAAGTAATGCGTGGTGTCGGAGGATGGAGACGAACATTTTGATGTATAACACACCTCGGTGCACGTTACGGTTCGGGCTGAATTAACTGCCGAAGGAATGGCATAAATTGCGCCAAAGTGACACGATTAATTCAAAATGGCCGACTTCCTGTTCGGTTTCGGGCATGACGCCAAGAGACTTTTCTTTAAGTTGTCCCATGATACAGGTGTGTACCGATTTTCGTGCATGTACGTCAAACCGTATCGTGGGGCTTGAGGCACAAAGTTTTCAAGGGGGCGCTGTTGAGCCATTTTGCCACGCCCATTAATGCAAACCATTAAATATCAAATTTTTCGCCAGGCCTGACTTGGGTGCAAAATTTGGTGACTTTTTGGGCATGTTAAGGGGGGCAAAAAGGCCATCACTTTGTCAGAAGAAAAAAAAAAATAATAATTAAAGCTGCAAGCAGCGATGAACGGGCCCTCGCACTCACGGCCACCGCCCCCCATAAGCATATCAGAAAAGACACCACCCACGACTTCCTATGTCAAACCATTCAAAAGTTATAGCAGAAAATCAGGACAACCAATCAGAAGAAGGGGCGGGGCTAATTCAGGCCAATGAAGGTCAAGGACTCCATACAGAATCTGATGACACCACCCACGATTCTCTATGTCAAACCACTCCAAAGTTATAGCAGAAAATCGGGACAACCAATCAGAAGAAGGGACGGGGCTAATTAAGGCCAACAAAGCTTAAGGACTCATTACAGAGTCCCATGACACCACCCACAACTTCCTATGTCAAACCATTCAAAAGTTATGGCAGATAAAAGTATTCTAGGGGGCGCTGTTGAGCCGTTAGGCAACGCCCATTAATGCGAACCATGAAATATCAAATTTATCGCCAAGTCTGGCTTGCATGCAAAATTTGGTGACTTTTGGAGAACTATCAAATATGGACCAATCACATGAAGGGGGGGCGCGCCTTTTGGCGTTTAGCGTCGCCACGGTAACACTTTTGAAAGAGAAAAGTAATGCGTGGTGTCGCAGGATGTAGACGCACATTTTGATGTATAACACACTTGGGTGCACGTTACGGTTCGGGCTGAATTAACTGCCGAAGGAATGGCATAAATTTCGCCAAAATGACACAATTTATTCAAAATGGCCGACATCCTGTTCGGTTTCGGCCATGGCTCCAAGAGACTTTTCTTTAAGTTGTGCCATGATACTGGTGTGTAGCGATTCTCGTGCATGTACATCAAACCGTATTGTGGGGCTTGAGGCACAAAGTTTTCCGGGGGGCGCTGTTGAGCCATTTTGCCACGCCCATTAATGCAAACCATTAAACATCAAATGTATCGCCAGGCCTGGCTTGCATGCCAAATTTGGTGCCTTTTGGTGAACTATCAGATATGGACCAATCAGATGAAGGGGGGGTGCGCTTGTTGGCGTCTAGCGTCGCCACTGTAACACTTTTCAAAGAGAAAAGTAATGCGTGTAGTCGCAGGATGGAGACGCACATTTTGATGTATAACACATCTGGGTTCACGATACGGTTCGGGCTGAATTAACTCTCGAAGGAATGGCATATATTGCTCCAAAATTACGCAATTAATTCAGAATGTTCAAAATGGCCGACTTCCTGTTCGGTTTCGGCCATGGCGCCAAGAGACTTTTCTTTTAGTTGCGACATGATACAGGAGTGTACCGATTTTCGTTCATGTACGTCAAACCGTATTATGGGGCTTGAGGCACAAAGTTTTTTCTGTCGAACCAATCAGATGAAGGGTGGGCGCGCCTTTTGGCGTCTAGCGTCGCCACGGTAACGCTTTCGAAAGAGAAAAGTAATGCGTGTTGTCGCAGGATGGAGACGCACATTTTGATGTATAATACACCTGGGTGCACATTACGGTTCGGGCTGAATTAACTTTCGAAGGAATGGCATAAATTTCGCCAAAATGACACGATTAATTCAAAATGGCCGACATCCTGTTCGGTTTCGGCCATGGCACCAGGAGACTTTTCTTTAAGTTGCCCCATGATACAGGTGTGTACCGATTTTCGTGCATGTACGTTAAACCGTATTGTGGTAATTGAGGCACAAAGTTTTCAAGGGGGCGCTGTTGAGCCATTTTACCACGCCCATTAATGCAAACCATTAAATATCAAATTTTTCGCCAGGCCTGACTTGGGTGCAAAATTTGGTGACTTTTTGGGCACGTTTAGGGGGGCAAAAAGGCCTTCCTTTTGTCAGGAAAATAATAATAATAATAATAAAAATTCCTGCAAATACAATAGGGCCTTCGCACTGCAAGTGCTCGGGCCCTAATTAAAGCTGCAAGCAGCGATGAACGGGCCCTCGCACTCACGGCCACCGCCCCCCATAAGCATATCAGAAATGACACCACCCACGAGTCTCTATGTCAAACCATTCAAAAGTTATAGCAGAAAAAAGGGACAACCAATCAGAAGAAGGGGCGGGGCTACTTCAGGCCAATGAAGGTCAAGGACTCCATAAAGAATCTGATGACCCCACCCACGACTCTCTATGTCAAACCATTCCAAAGTTATAGCACAAAATCGGGACAACCAATCAGAAGAAGGGGCGGGGCTAATTAAGGCCAACGAAGCTTAAGGACTCATTACAGAGTCCCATGACACCACCCACAACTTCCTATGTCAAACCATTCAAAAGTTATGGCAGAGAAAAGTATTCTAGGGGGCGCTGTTGAGCCATTTTGCCACGCCCATTAATGCAAACCATGTAATATCAAATTTATCACCAGGCCTGGCTTGCATGCAAAATTTGGTGCCTTTTGGAGAACTATCAAATATGGACCAATCACATGAAGGGTGGGCGCGCCTTTTGGCGTCTAGCGTCGCCACGGTAACACTTTTGAAAGAGAAAAGTAATGCGTGGTGTCGCAGGATGTAGACGCACATTTTGATGTATAACACACCTGGGTGCACATTACGGTTCGGGCTGAATTAACTGCCGAAGGAATGGCATAAATTTCGCCAAAATGACACAATTTATTCAAAATGGCCGACATCCTGTTCGGTTTCGGCCATGGCTCCAAGAGACTTTTCTTTAAGTTCTGCCATGATACAGGTGTGTACCGATTTTCGTGCATGTACGTCAAACGGTATTGTGGGGCTTGAGGCACAAAGTTTTCCGGGGGGCGCTGTCGAGCCATTTTGCCACGCCCATTAATGCAAACCATGAAATATCAAATTTATCGCCAGGCCTGGCTTGCATGCCAAATTTGGTGCCTTTTGGGGAACTATCAAATATGGACCAATCAGATGAAGGGGGGGTGCGCTTGTTGGCGTCTAGCGTCGCCACGGTAACACTTTTGAAAGAGAAAAGTAATGCGTGTAGTCGCAGGATGGAGACGCACATTTTGATGTATAACACATCTGGGTTTACGAAACGGTTCGGGCTGAATTAACTCTCGAAGGAATGGCATATATTGCTCCAAAATTACGCAATTAATTCAGAATGTTCAAAATGGCCGACTTCCTGTTCGGTTTCGGCCATGGCGCCAAGAGACTTTTCTTTAAGTTGCGACATGATACAGGTGTGTACCGATTTTCGTTCATGTACGTCAAACCGTATTATGGGGCTTGAGGCGCAAAGTTTTTTCTGTCTGAAAGAATCAGATGAAGGGTGGGCGCGCTTTTTGGCGTCTAGCGTCGCCACGGTAACGCTTTTGAAAGAGAAAAGTAATGCGTGGTGTCGGAGGATGGAGACGCACATTTTTATGTATAACACACCTGGGTGCACGTTACGGTTCGGGCTGAATTAACTTTCGAAGGAATGGCATAAATTTCGCCAAAATGACATGACTAATTCAAAATGGCCGACATCCTGTTCGGTTTCGGGCATGACCCCAAGAGACTTTTCTTTAAGTTGTCCCATGATACAGGTGTGTACCGATTTTCGTGCATGTACGTCAAACCGTATCGTGGGGCTTGAGGCACAAAGTTTTCAAGGGGGCGCTGTTGAGCCATTTTGCCACGCCCATTAATGCAAACCTTTAAATATCAAATTTTTCGCCAGGCCTGACTAGGGTGCAAAATTTGGTGACTTTTTGGGCATGTTAAGGGGGGCAAAAAGGCCATCACTTTGTCAGAAGAAAAAAAAAAATAATAATAATAAAAATTCCTGCAAATACAATAGGGCCTTCGCACTGCAAGTGCTCGGGCCCTAATAATAAAAATTCCTGCAAATACAATAGGGCCTTCGCACTGCAAGTGCTCGGGCCCTAATAATAAAAATTCCTGCAAATACAATAGGGCCTTCGCACTGAAGGTGCTCGGGCCCTAAAAAGAAAAAAAAAAATTCCTACAGATACAATAGGGCCTTCGCACTGAAGGTGCTCGGGCCCTAATAAAGTTACGTTAACAGATAAAATTTTTGTTATTTATTTCCCTTCAGAATTAATAATTAACTCCAATTGCCAGACTGTTGTCAAAGTCTTCTTCAGAAAATCTATGAGAGCAAAGTGTTGCGTTAATAATTAAAATATGGAAGGATTAAGTCTTTAAAGTCAGAAGGAGGTCGGCTCTTAAAGGTTTTATATGGAAGAAGAAAATGTTTATCATTATTTAAAGGAAACCACCAAAGGGAAGATGGTTGATGAAATATGAAGTCTCTGCTGATCATCACAACTCTGGCTGCAGTAATTTACATTAACTGGAGGCTGTTAAAAGTTATGTTAGGACAAACATTTAATAAGAACTGGAGTGGTCCAACCTTCAAATAACAAATGTGTTTTTCTGTTTCTATATTTTTAAACATGTCTTCAGTCACCAGAGACGCCTGAACTCACCGGCCTGAAGAGAAGGATCTTAACAGAAATCAGTGATATTTTATGTTGAGTTCATGTTTGGTAGTCAGGAGGATTTACTCGGACGTTCTCTTGTTGTTTGAATGTTTTGATCTCTTCATCTATGTCAGTGATGATGCTGTTTTAACTTCTGGATCACATTTGTTCCTGTGTGGCTTGTTTTTACGTTACACATCTGGATATTCTGAAGTCACAGTG
The DNA here is from genome assembly GCF_033807715.1 of Cololabis saira. Classification (NCBI taxonomy): domain Eukaryota; kingdom Metazoa; phylum Chordata; class Actinopteri; order Beloniformes; family Belonidae; genus Cololabis; species Cololabis saira. Next base: position 45,998,604 of record NC_084600.1, on the reverse strand, counting down.
AAAACGTTTCACATGGAAATCGTGTTTGTTCAGACTGGAAATATATTCTCACTGTCTGATGGATAAATGATTTCTCTCAGGGATGGATGGAAACAAGTGTAGAAAGAAAAACAGAATATTTGATTTTATCAGTTGGACAAATAGTCGTGTTTATAACTGCATGACAATATTTTATGTAGGTAAAATAAAACCCCATTAAAGTTCATAATTACGACCGGTCATTTTTATTCTATCAGCTTTTTTATATGCAGATATTTAATGAAGACATAACACAACTGCATGTTCCTCAAAGTGGCTGAGTTTCCTGTTAATGTCTTCTTCTGAGTCTTCCTCTGATGTTTCTGCAGATACACAGGTCTCCTGTCAGGTCAGCAAGACTTGTATCTTACCCTGCAGTTTCACAGCTCATGATGACGTTATCATCCACTGGATTGAAGAGACTCCACCAGAGTCCCGGGTTCACTCCTACTATCGCAAACAAGACCAACTGGGAGAGCAGCACCAGAGGTTCAGAGGAAGAACATCTCTGTTTAAGGACCAGATCTCCAGAGGAAACGCTTCCCTGCTGCTGAGAGGAGTGAAGGTTCAGGACCAGGGCAGATATCTGTGTTACATCACTGGAAATGAGGAGAACTTCATCAACCTGAATGTGACCGGTATGTGGAGAATAAAAATCTCAGCAGATTAAAATGTTTCAATCCGTTGTTCATGTTGGTTTTTTGTAATAAACAGAATAGAACAGATACTCACTGTTGCAGGAACAATGAAACACAGTTTAGCAGTTCTTCCTTATTAACATATTGTAAAGGATCATCATGAACTCACTGAGTTTGTCTCAGACATAAAATAGCTGAGACAAAGTTAAAATAGCTGCTAAAGTGGTTGTTAATCTCGTAACTTAGTACCTCAACTTCCAGTTGTATATTCTTGACACGTCTGTGACTGACATTTACTTCCCTTGTTTGTAAAGTAGGATGGTCTTATAAAATATAAATAAAAATAAAAAGCCACATCAATCAAACATATGTACACTATATACAAGACAGAAACAATATGTACAGAAATGAAGAAATTGCACAAATATCTGAGACTGGCCACTGAAAGTTCAGCAGAGTGACGGTCTGAGGGAAGAAAGTGTCTCGGTGACGGAGGTTTTGGTGAGCAGTGATCTGCAGCTCCTACCAGATGTTTGAAAAGTTTGCGTACTGGATGTGAGGGATCGGCAGAGATGTTCCTAGCTGTTTTCCTGACCCTGGACCGGTACAGGTCCTGGATGGAGGGAAGGTCGGCCCTGATCATTTACTTTGCAGACCTTGCTGTCGGTTGCAATCTGTACCGGTCCTGTTTGGTGGCCGATCCAAACCAGACTGTGATGGAAGAGCACAGACTGGATGATGGTGGTGTAGAAGGTGATCAGCAGCTCCTGGGGTATTGATGTAATCATGCAATCAAAGATACGTCAACTGTACAGCCAATGTGTCTCTAGAAAGACTTACTTTCATCCTGAAACGTAAACGCTGTCGATGTTGATGGCAGAAACATCCATTAAGTCAATTCTAGACTCCAGACAGGACTTTTAGGGCTAGAACCATCGTCTATTAGTCGCATTTACACTTTTTCAAAAGAAAAGCAAAATTAGGGAACTGCTGCGGGGGGGGGTGGATGTTTCCGTTGGCGTTTCTTATTATGAGCGTAACTCTCCTAGTTCTCTCTCCACATCCGTAAATCTCCGTATCTCATCCTGCAAGACTTCTCTTCCAACATTGAAGAATAGGAACAAAAATCTCTTTAGTTTTGTACAAATAATTGTAACTGCCACCATCGCTGTTGTGAAAACAGTCAACAGAAGAACAAGAAGGCAACGGATCATTCAAATGATTATTCAGAGCTAAAGCCCTGATGTAATGCAGTAATGCATAGTGATTAAGTAGTGTTACAGCACAACTACATCGTCTAAATGAGGCAAAAAACAGCTGGAAACTAGATTTTGATGACTTTAATTTGACCAACTACATCACCCTCAGTAATGCAGGACACATGGAAATGCAAAAAAAGTGTTTCCACCAGACTTTTACGATAAACTGGATTATCTATACGTCTGAATAACCACCTTGTGAAAAGCGTAAAAAGGTTTTAATTTCAAGTGTTTCCAGTACAGGTTTTACTTTTCGATATTTAAGGCCTGTTTACTGGACGATGCTGAGACGGTAAAACGCAAACATTATGTTGTGTCCTGGCCTCTCGTTTACACGGAAACAGAGTTTTGGGTGGAAAAAAACACCTGCAAAGATTTGACAACAGACTGCAGAGGGACATTTTTTTGCAACTCAAGGTGAGACCTGTCAGGAACTGGATTGATTTGGCTTTTGGAATCTCTTAATCTTTTTTGGCCTCTAAATATAGATGACTACACACACCCAAGAGGTCTTTTTAACTGAAACACTCAGAAATAAGAAAAAAGTAATAATACTATGAAAAGGTGGGCATACTGTGCTCCAATTGTTATTCAAGCAGTTCACACGAGAGCATAATTTTCCACTCATCTTCACTGAACCAACAAAAGAAACCCTCTCAACGACGAAACGAAAGTCATCCAATGACAAATGGAACCACCCCAAATGTCCCAGCATTCCTAAATATAAGTCAAACATGCACCAGTCCTCCAATCATGCTCCCAAATCTTAATCAACAGAAGAATTACTCGAACCACAACAGAAAGTACAGATCTTCACGTAGTGCCATGCCCAAAAAGAAGAAAACAAGTAAATAAACATGGTCTCACTGTTCTCCAGCGCTCTCCAGGTAAGTGACAACAAGAGCGTCTCCTTGAGCGTCCTGGAGCAACGCGTCTCCCGCTGAACACAACGGTCTGCTCTCGTCCAGATCTCCTTAGGAGAGACCCACAATAGGCCCACAATAGAGCGTATAAATCTATGTTAGTTTTGGAGACCAGTAGGTCCCCCGGGCGGCTGCAGAGAAGGTCAGTTTTACTGGTGTGAAACCTCTGACTCTCCACAGCTTCCTGTTAGTTGAACCAGTAATCTGTGCTGACGTTCCCTCCATCCAGACCTCGTACCAGCGTAGGGTCAGGAAACGGGCCGGGAACAGTTCTGCAGACCCCTCTCATGTGACTCCACTCTTTCTTTAGTGCTACAGACCAGAACAAAGTCCACTTTACTGCAGACATCAGCAGTGAAGTGATGGGATGCAGATGATGGTTTCAGACTTGAAACTCGCTTCTTCCAGTTACGACTGCCATATTTATGTTTATAATGATGTTGGAAGAGTCATACATGCTTTTATAGCTACACTTCCAGATGGCTGTGATTCCTGTATGCTGGTTAAGATCAGTTAATCTTTCATCTTCAGTAAATCCAGAACGCTGCAGCTCTAAACTGGAACCAGAAAATGTGAGCATATTACTCCGGTTCTGACATCCCTCCACTGACTTCCTGTCCATTTTAGAATAGATTTTAAGATTTTATTGCTAGATTTTAAGGCTTTAAATGCGCTGGTACTATTTTCATCTTTATATCTCAGGGCATAACATCCAATCAGATGGTCCTTGCAGATGTTCCAGATCCAGACTCAGAGGCGACCGGGTCTCTTTGGAAGATGGTCCCATTTCCTGGAACAATTTCCCTTTTTGTGAATTAGAACAACTCAAACTGTTGTTGTATTTAAATTTCTGCTGAAAACTCATTTCTACTCGCTGTCATTAAATTCAAGTTGAGTTTTAGACCTCTTGTCTTTATATATCATCTTTAGTTGTGCTTTAACTGATGTAGTTTGAGGTGGATTATTTACAGGATATTATTTTATTTTAGCTGTAAAAGCAGTTTGGTAAACCTTGGTTGTTTTTAATATAAATACATTTGACCTTAACTTTGAAAGAATGACCAGAAAAGTCTGTTTTCAACCGAGATTGAAGCGTGTGAAGTAAACAGGGTTTCAGTGACATGAACATTAACAACTGCATATTTGTCCTCCAGCTCCAGTCCAGCACGTCAACATAGAACAGGTACAAAATAAAATCACCTGCAGCTCAGAGGGGATCTATCCTGAACCTGGACTCACCTGGACCACCAGTCCTCCATCCAGCATGAACCTGCAGAATCCACCAACAGTCCAGCAGACTGAACAGCAGCTTTACAGCATCAGCAGCTCTCTGGTACTTTCAGATGGAGATACTGACCTGGACTACATCTGCACCGTCAGCACTCCAGCAAACAGCAGGAGATCCACTTTGCTTCAACCAGGTAAAAATTACATTTAAATGTTTATGTGGTGGCTCTCAGTGCCACGAAGACCTTAATGAGATGTTCATGTCGTCTACGAAAGCTTTTGTCCTTTACAACTGATGTTTAGTTTTCTTTCGTTTTGGGTTTCCATCATTCCATGTCATGTTTACTGTCATTTCAGCTGTTATAAGTGGATCAAACACTGAAACATTCATCTCCTGCTCAACCGCCAATTATCCAATAAGGTATCTCACCTGGACATTTAATCACGAAGAGATCATCCTGACACAGAGCGGAGATGTAGCCCACTACATAACTACAGAGAGGTGGAAGCAGCATGTGATGACTGTCTCAAGGACAGGAAGTCTCACTCTGAAGCATTTAACTTCAGACCAGACAGGAACATACAAATGTGAACTCAGGGATGAAGAGGAAACATACGTGAAATACACCTTTCTTCACATACCAAAAGGTAAGACTGTTAAAAGTGTTAGAGCCAAAATAAGTTATTAAGAGTTTAGTTTTGGTCATGTCTCATGTTTAATTTGAATGTTTAAAAGGAAAGAGTTCTGCCTGTTTGGTTATGTTCATGTCAAAAGTGTAACTGATGGTATGAACATCTGCATGACTTCAGTCTGCTGCAGCAGTAAATTGTCGGTGACGTAGATCGTCAGAGCAACAGTCTTTGACCGTGAGTCACACAACTGCACCCATTTCCTGCTATAGATGGAGACTTTTAATGTTGCTAAATTATTCTGAATTATTTGTTTTAGTAAATAGTGGAAACATTCAAATAACTCCTGTGTCACTGACTTTAGCTCAAGAACTGGTCATAACTCAATATAACAGATTTAAGAAACTGCAGCTACAAACAGCAACAGAGAGTTGTGAAGGTTCATGTGTGCTGTGATCTGTTGAGACTCGGGTTCAAATCACTGACATCAAAAACACAGAAACTGTCATTTTAATTCTTGTATTTTTCTGTTGCAGACTGGACCAGAGTTATTGTAGGAGTGGTGGTGGGTTTGCTGCTGATGGTCGTCTTGGTTTCTGGAGTCGTTGGTTACAAATACAGGAAAAGGGTGCAGGAATACAGGAAAAGGAGGAAAGAAAGGAGGAGGAGGAAAAAAACAGAAAGAAGTAAAGATATTGTTTCATGATTTGATTGTGTAAATACAAAGGATGCAGGATGTTGAATATTTGCTGATATCTGATATGCTGGTACTTTAAATCAAGTTAAGACTTGTCATAACCTGGCCCGGAGGCCATGACAAAAATGGACAACAACACAGTGCAACTAAAAATATGCTATTTATTTTAAAGAAAAACACTGCAAATGCAAAACAAACCAACTTGTGAGGTGTGGAGGTCAGCATCAGTAGTGTCAGTGTGTGTGAATGTGGAAAATGTGTGGTGCGTGTTGTTTAAGAAAAATAGAGTCAACCAAACAAATGAATGGGGCTGGCAGGGAAGAGAGAGAACACTGAAGGCAGGGAGGTTTTATAGCCTGGAACACTGGGCCTAGGTGCTCCAAATCAGCCCAATCAGCTCAGCTCACTCCAGACTCCTCAAAACAAAACAGAGAGAAAGTCAGGCATGCCCACAATTAGACAGGGTCGTCACACCCCCCCCCATAAAGTCGGGGTCCCAAAGGGATCACCGGCACTCCAACACCCGCTCCTAAAATACAAAATATAAACAAATTAAATTATTCAAAAGATCAAAAGGAAAAAAAAAACAAATGTACACTTAACTTCCCCCTGCAACCCCAACTTGCTACTCCCCCCACCCATCCTCAGCAACCTCGGTACCTGAGGAAGCAATTTAAGATGATAGGCAGAGCAATAACAAGTCGAGTTGATACTAGTACTGATATATGCAGCTAAACTTCTACTGCAATACTTGATACTGACATTAAATCTAACGTAGTAGAATTGAGATGCTCTCACCATGTCAGCTGTATTTGTTTTTAATCTTAAAGAGCACAAATAGTCTTCATTACTAGTAATTAATTCCAAGTTAGTGGGCTTCCTCTGATTCACACAGTCTTGCAGTAACTTATTGAAAGTGATCATTTCAAAAACCTGGAGTCCATCTATGTTATTACAGATTATAACTCGCAGGTAACGCCACGTCTGGAAACACCAACTGGGAATTGTTTTGTGAGGCTCAATGTAGTTCACAGATCTGTAAAACCCAACATCTGTAACAGCTGTAAAAGGCTGGTTGTCCAGAGCAATAAGTTCCAGATGTTTGTTAGTGATGTCGTTAGGTTGGTCGCGCTCGTACTTTCCTGCCTTTCAATCATTTTTCTCAGTTAAACTTTTCTTTTCTCTCATTCATTTCTAAAACCATCTCTGTTTCTGAACCGTCTTCCTCAGTTGGTCTTTTTGTTTCTGTGGTTGCAATTCTGAAACGAGTCGAGTCTGTGTCGTCAATCGACTGCGAGAAGACGGGACATCGTCAAGATCAATACATTTGGCATTGACTTAATCATACGGATTTCATATGGATTTATTTAATCATATGGATTTCTGCGTGTGTGAATATACAGTATATAAATTAAATGTCTGCTCATGTTCAGTGTTTGAACACCATGACATCAAACAGCAATCAACACTTTTAACCCTTTAAACATTCAGACTGACTGATTAAAGATTGAAGACACTTCTGATGTTAATTACAGGTCACACTTTAGTTTAATACGTCCCAACAGTCATATTATTATTAATTGTTCGGGTCACTTTCATTAGTGTTTTTATTGTTATTATTGATATTTCCAGAGTATGTTCTGGTTGACTTGGGCATGGAGGAGCACGACTCAACAGAAGGGGTTAAACAGAGACTGATCTCAGCTATGAAGGGCCGCAGAGAAGTTCGGTGAGTCCCGATGTGATCAATAACACAATCAGTCTGTGTACATTAACTGTTTAGTTCCTTTAATATTGTTTCTGTCGTCAAATGAGAACTTTTATAGTCAGATGTGTTTGTTTATTCTGGGTCAGCTCAAGTCAACTCAACCAGAGGTTTATATTCCAAATACTCGTGTAGTAAAAGCCCCAAAGTCATGTGAGGCTTCTCTTTGACAAGTTAAGCACTTAGGTGTGTGTGTGTGTGTGTTTGTGTGTGTGTGTGTGTGTGTGTGTGTGTGTGTGTGTGTGTGTGTGTGTGTGTGGGTGTGTGTGTAGAAATATATATATTAGAGCTGTCAAACAATACATTTTTTTTATCGTGATTAATCGCACATTTATTCACAAGTTTTTTTTGCTTTTTTATGTTTTTAATGCTTTTACCAACATGAAAAGCGACAAATGCTGCTTTATGTGATTGTTTATTCAACTTTCCACAAAAAAAGCTTCTGACCTGAATGTAACATTCCTTCATAAATAGAAACACAATGCCATCCCCAACTTTACACTTGTAAAGACTAACTTAAGATTCCTTGTTTTTTTATGCGGCTCAAAAAATAAATTGTCCAGGCGCCTTTTTTGCAAGCTGCTATCCAACGTTGTCTGCTTTTGACGAGAGGGGATCGGTGGGGCAGGGGGGGATCGGCGGGGGGGCCGCTCTCTGCATCGGCCGTGTGTTTGGCTGCTAATGGTATTTGAGACTCGACGTACTTCGATGGTAATTCATTTCAAATCGAGATGTAAATAACTTCAGTCTTGTCCAGCGAACCATCTGCATCTTTTTGAAGTGGAACTTTCCGTTCAAAAGTCCCTTTTCATTCTCCATCTTTCCTCGCTTTTCTAAAAAGTTCACGCAGTAATCCACCATACTTTCCCTCAAGCCACGGGTGCTGCTGACCACCAGAAATTATATAATGCGCGTTTTTTTTTTTTTTTTATCCTGCGCGTTAATCATGCATTAAAAAAATTGTACACGTGCAGCCCTCTAACATCTTTACTGCACTTTACAAATATTTCATTCTTCATCTAAATATTGTATGTTAAAGTTGTTTTTTCCTGAATCAGATGTTTTCATTGTGACTGGGGGATCAGATGACTGAATGTATCGCCGTGTTCCTTCATCTGCAGATGAGACGTGTCTGTTTTGTCATCAGTTTGTTTATAACAGATTTTATTAGAACTGACATCATATTTTCTCTCATCACAGGTTTGTTGATTGTGAACTCTCAAAGACTCACTATAAAGTCGTTGGGTCTGCTCTGAAGTCCAAACCCTCCCCTCTGACAGAACTGGACCTGAGTGGGAGCAAACTGGAGGATTCAGGAGTGAAGATTCTGTGTGATGGACTGAAGAGTCCAAACTGTAGACTGGAGACTCTCAGGTCAGTTCATGGAGAAGTTTCTACATTCATCCAGTTGTAATCCTCCAAAGATGTAACAAAATAATTTGAATCACAAACATTTAAAAAAAAAAAAATTACATAAAAAATGTCTTATATTTAGTTTATTTTGTAAATATTCTTGCTGAACATCTGAAGAATTCATTAAAAATCCCTCAGAAGAATCAGTTTATTTTACTATGTTTTTGTAAGTTTTTAATTCTAACTCTTCTCGGGTTGTAAACAGGAAGAGAAACCAGTTTAGATCAGACATAAAGATGAATCAGCTCAAATGTGATTTTCTTACAGACTTTTCTGGGCTTGTGTGAGATCTCAATCGGTAGTTTCAACAGCTGTTCCAGCTGGAACAGCTGGATCAGCTGGAACAGCTGGAACAGCTGGAACAGCTGGAACAGCTGGATCAGCTGAGACAGCTTGATCAGCTGGACCAGGAACAGCTGGATCAGCTGGATCAGCTGGATCAGCTGGACCAGGAACAGCTGGATCAGCTGGAACAGCTGGATCAGCTGGACCAGGAACAGCTGGATCAGCTGGAACAGCTGGATCAGCTGGACCAGGAACAGCTGGATCAGGAACACCTGGATCAGCTGGAACAGCTGGATCAGCTGGGACAGCTGGAACAGCTGGATCAGCTGGAACACCTGGAACAGCTGGATCAGCTGGAACACCTGGAACAGCTGGATCAGCTGGATCAGCTGGATCAGGATCAGTTGGAACAGCTGGAACAGCTGGATAGGTCGGATCCAAGATGGCGACGTGAGCGCTTGCATTTTCGGGAGCTGTCCACCTCAATCCGTATAAAACGAGTGAAACACGACTATATTGAGCTTTTTCTGTTGGCAAATATTAGAACAACGTTTATTAGCCACATTAGCGGCATGGAACCGAAGTGTGCACCGGAGAACGCGCTTGTGACCAACATGCATGACTACTGCTTGCTAAACCAGCCCGTCCTGGCTGTTGCGGAGGCGGACCTTCCTCCCCTGCCCATCTCACCGACAAAGCCACCGCCACTGAAGAAAAGTAAGCATCCTCATGCAACAGACGGAGATAACACAGATATTGTGCAGCAAATATCAGTGATGTTTAACACCAGAATTGATGCACTGGAGAAAAGTCGTCAGCAGCACACAACCAGCAGCGGCTGGCTGAGCTCGAAAGCTATTCACGGCGATGGAACCTGCGACTCTACGGGGTGCCTGAGAAGAAGAACCAAAACGTCCGTGAAGAGGTGATACTGATCTGCCAGGCCGTTTTACCTGACACTGAGGACGAAGACGTTCAGTCGAGGACGGAGACGAGGACGGAGACGTTCAGACGAGGACGGAGACGTTCAGCTGAGGACGGAGACGTTAAGTCGAGGACGGAGACGTTCAGACGAGGACGGAGACGTTCAGACGAGGACGGAGACGTTCAGACGAGGACAAAGAAGAGGACGTGGTTCAAGGACAAGATGCCTTCATGAACTTTCATCTCTTTTCAGATACAGATTCAGACTTTTTATTGTCATTATACAGGGCACAACGAAAATAAAGGCAGGAAGTTTCTAGAACTTTAAAAAGTTCACTGGATTTTCAGGAAGGACGGGACAATTTTCATAAACTGCTGACAAAGCATTAAAATTGATCAACATAAGTTAATTGATGAAAAAGCAGACGGAATATGAGATGATGAATAAATGAGGTAACATCCAGTCAGCGGCTGGTAAATGAACCTAAATGTTGTAACGTCTCCGTCAGAAACCACGTCTTCATGTCAGCTGGACTGATATTAAAAACAACCATACAATAGATTTTTATTTTCTTGTTTCTTTATTCAGATTTAAGAGCTGCGGTCTGTCAGAGATCAGCTGTTCTTCTCTGGTCTCAGCTCTGAAGACCAACCCCTCCCATCTGAAACTTCTGGACCTGAGTAAGAACCAGAACCTGCAGGATTCAGGAGTGAAACATCTGAGTGGATTTCTGGAGGGTCCAGACTGCAGACTGGAGACTCTGAGGTCAGACATGTTTTAGTTGTGTGTTCAGATGAATCTGATGTGAAAGTTGTGTTGACACTAACCTGCAGATATCAGGCTGATCTTCTACTGATCCACACTGACCATCTGACTGCTCTGAGTTCTTCTTCACTAGTTTCCTTGTTCAGTTTGCAGAGCTGCAGTCTGTCAGAGATCAGCTGTTCTTCTCTGGTCTCAGCTCTGAAGACCAACCCCTCCCATCTGACACATCTGGACCTGAGATTCAACTACAAGCTGCAAAATTCTGATGTGAAGAAGCTGTCTGATCTGGTGGAGAATCCAGGCTACAACCTGCAGACTCTCAGGTCAGTTTACTGACTGGGGCTTTTGGAATTTTGTTGGAGAGTTTGTTCACCTCAAACAAAGACACCATCAATTCAGATGAAGGTATTTCAGGTGTTAATTGTCCAAAGCTCCTTGTTCTAACCCTTGTTGGAACCACACACACATCACCATCATACAACATGTGTGTTTCCTGATGTCATGAAACAGCTCAAGGTCCAGACAGAACCAAACACATCACTCAGGGAAGTAAATCTTTTTTAAATGTGCCACATTGTGTTTTTTCTGACTGTCAAAATGGAGTGATATATTCATCTTTTAAAATTATCTTGCTGCATTTTAAGTGGCACATGACTGAAAATAGTCAGTAGTTTTTCAGAGCACTCAAAACTAAACATTTTAGTCGTCACTGTTATGTCAAAGCTAAGTGAAGCATTGATGGGAAAGCATGGAGTAGGGCAAATTAATGAAAATTGTGAGATGTTTGCAGAGACCTGTGTAAACAATAATCTAGTAATTGGAGGTAGTGTATTCCCCCACAGAACAATCCATAAAACAACCTGGGTGGCACTAGACCATGTCACAGAAAACCAAATTGATCACATCTGTATCAGCAAAATGTTCAGAAGAGCCATGGAGGATGTTAGGACAAGAAGAGGGGCAGATGCAGCCTCAGATCACCATCTCCTGGTAGGGAAATTCAAGTTAAGATTGTAAAGATATCAAAGGTCTAAAAGTCAAAGAGCAAAATACAACACAGAATTTCTCAGCAATGCTCAAGTGACAGAGCAGTTCAAGGATGCCCTCTCAAAGAAAAACATAGAGCTACAGTTAGGAATGAAGGAAGGAATGACAATAGATGAGGAGTGGGATCACTTAAAAGCTGCTTGGAGCTCAACTTGTGACGAGGTCTTGGGGAGAAGATCCCAAAAACACAAGGAATGGATAACACCAGAAACCCTCAACATAATTCATCAGAGGAGAGAGCTGAAAGAAACAGTGAACAATAGGGCTTGGTCGTCTTGACGTCATCACCTGGTGGAGCCCCCATGTTGGAAGCTACCTGAGCTGCTCTTTGGCCCACTGTGTACTGTGTACAGACGTGCTCCCTCTTCGTTGTGTCTTACTAGTAATCGTTACTTTCAGTTAATCTGTAACCATGGTAACCCATTGCTATGTTGTAGCTGCAGCAGCGTCACACATAACGGACAATTCAATTCAATTCAATTTTATTTATATAGCGTCTAATACAACAGATGTCTCTAGACGCTTTCCAGAGATCCAGAACATGAACATGAACATAAACATAAACCCCTGAGCAATCATTACATAAACAATGGCAGGTAAAAACTCCCATAGTGAGAGAAAAGCCTTAAGCCAAACAGTGGCAAGAAAAACTCCCCTTTAGGAGGGAAGAAACCTGGACCTGGACCTGGACCAGGTACCGCAGGCCAGAACAGAACGCAGCTCCCGAGGCTCCGGCCTGCAAACATGCACAAAAGAGAGAAAAAAAAAGGGGGCCGGCACAAGAAACTGCAGGAGCGATGGACAAAAATGATAGCTATGAGATATCTATAATAAATAAAAATGGTAATGGAGAAGAGAGGAAGGGAAGAGGAGAGGAGAAGAAGGGTGAGAGGCACCGCCCAGCGGATCATGTCGGTGCCCCCTGCAGCATAGGCCTATAGCAGCATATCTACCACCAAGCTATATTTGAGACTAACTATTATAGTCTTGTTCTATAGCTGCAACTATGACTACTGACTCTAACACACTAGAGTTTACACTACCTAGAGATTTACCAACACCAGCTAGAGGTTTACTAAACACTAACTATAGGCTTTACTAAACAGAAAGGTTTTAAGTTTAGTTTTAAAGGTAGAGGTGGTGTCAGCCTCCTTAACCCAGATTGGAAGTTGGTTCCATAGTAAGTCAAATAGATGATTAGGTATCTCACTCAGTCCTGCGTTTAATGTGGAAGCATCAAGAATCCTGACAGATGTGTTACTGAACTGTGGAGTTTCTGAAATGAGGGAAGAACATAAAAAACTCCAGCCAGAAAGAACCGAGCCGGGATTTGAACCACAAACCTTCTTACTGTGATGATCCAGTGTTTACCACCCACACAACTGAGAAAACGCTCATCTAGATTTTATCTGTGTTTTATTCTTTCTTCAGGTCAGAGCGCTACACTTTGTCAGAGATCAGCTGTTCTTCTCTGGTCTCAGCGCTGGAGTCCGACCCCTCTGATCTGAAACTTCTGGACCTGAGTAACAACGACCTGGAGGATTCAGATGTGAAGCAGCTGTGTGGGTTTCTGGAGAGTCCAGACTGCAGACTGGAGACTCTGAGGTTTGTTCTCTGACTAAAGTTGGAAAAGTTGTGAGTCCTGCAGCCACAAACACCTGACCTGCCCTGAACCATCTTGGTGTCATAAGTAAAAACTAGTTCAAGAGTCTGCAAGCTGCTTTTCGATCATTTGAGCACAAGTGTATATAGGTGTACAATATTCCCTAAACAAAGAAGACAATGTTTGTTGAGTGCAGAGATCATGCAGCATCGTCTACAAATATCTTCATCCGTCATTTGTTCTGGAATCAAAAGATATTTTATCTGATTCCAAACACTACAATTCTAAGGTTTGTACTGACTGAGATATTCAAACACGTGTTACAATTACAAATTGTTTATCTGCTTGTTTAACTCTTGAATCTAGTTTTACCGTATTTTCCGCACTATAAGGTGCACTTAAAATCCCAAACATTTCTCAAAATCCCTAGCCCTATAATAATCAGGTGCACCTTATGTATGAAGGTTGTTGTGCTTACTGACCTCGAACCAGTTCTATTTCGTCCCTACTGACCGCCAGGCGGTGCTGTAAGCACTGGATATCTCCCCTCGTGCATGCGCATGTCGAGTACTAATACCAACAATGTCACGTCACCTGTGACCCTTGCATGAACCCCGGAAGGGGTATAACTTCCGGCGTCAGCATGGGATCGACTCCTTATTCTTTTTCGCTTCGCGCGTCTGAAGTACAGGACGGAAATAGAAGCTTGGTTAAGCTTCTTCCTTGCCTCCCTGAACCGCTGGCCCGGTGCAGCTTCGTGCCATTCAGGTAGGAGTAACGATTTTTTTTCGTCCTCCGAGAAGCTGTGGCCGGCGTGGTATTGGTGTCCGGTTGTGGCGGCGTCTCCCCGCCCCGCCCCCCAGCCCAGCTGACAGAAGGTAAGCTGTCAGCTGCGCCTGACACCTGAACAATCTGTGCAGAGGAAAAAGAGGAAAAATCAGAAAGGAAAGGATTGTTTTTTTCTTAAGAGAAAATAAACATCTTTTTGGCCTTTCTTTACAGCCGTGGTGACACCACCGTGTCCGCTCCCCTCTCCCACCGGCACATTCGTGGTGACGTCAGCGTTCGCTCCCTCTCCCACTTATTAATGTGACATTTTATTTTTATTTAAGAAAAAAAAAAGACAGAAAAGGATTATTTTTTCTTCTTCTAAAAAAAAAACAAAAAAAACAGCCACCTTTTTTGGCCTGTCTTTGCAGCCATGGTGACGGCATTGTTGTGCAACTCAGGTAGCTAAGCTGATCAGTTATCGAAGGCTTATTAATAATTTTATTCAAGAATTATTAATAATTAATAAAGTCGAATATTTATCAAATTGAATGACCAATATGATCTTAGACTTCCGGCGCCGGAGAGGATGGCAGCCGCGGTGATTTGGTGCGTGTTACTTTGTCTCTTTTTATTTAATAATGCAGCTTTCTGCTACGACTCCCGATGCTCTTTCACCAGAGAAGAGCTGATGAACATCAGAAGAACAACTCCAGCGGATTTATTTCCCACTTTTCTCCTTCCATCAGTGGAATTATTGGACATTCTAGTCAAAGGTGTGATCACCTTTGTTCACGCGGTGAAGCGCAGGAGGAGAGGTAAACGGGCAGGCGCGCTTGTGCGTCTCCGCCGGCGCGGACGCCGCACACCTTTACCTGGCATATTTCTCTCCAATGTGCGATCACTTTGCAATAAAATGGATGAACTTCAACTACTAGTGGGGAAGAACAGAGACCTCTCGTCATCCTCCGTTCTCTGCTTCACGGAGACGTGGCTGTGTGGTCTCATCCCGGACTCTGCGCTGCAGCTGGCAGGCTTCCAGCTCTTCAGAGCCGACAGAGACGCGCAGCTCTCCGGAAAAAAGAAAGGTGGAGGAATCTGCTTTTACATCAACAACTGCTGGTGCAAAGATGTGACAGTGATCCAGCAACACTGTTCTCCCGATCTGGAATTTTTTATTATAAACTGCAAACCCTTCTACTCTCCCCGTGAGTTCAGCTCATTCATCCTGGTCGGCGTTTACATCACACCGCAGGCCCACGTGCAGGATGCTCAGCGCGTGCTCGCCGACCAGATACTGAACGTGGAGCGGACAAACCCGGACTCCTTAGTTACTGTCCTCGGCGACTTTAACAAAGGTAACCTCAGCCACGAACTCCTTAAATATAGACAGCTAATTAAATGCCCGACCAGAGAGGGAAACATTTTGGATCACTGTTACTCTACAGTGAGCAGAGCCTATCATGCCGTCCCCCGAGCTGCACTGGGACACTCAGACCACCTCATGGTCCACCTGATTCCAGCATATAAGCAGAAATTAAAGCTCTGCAAACCTGCTGTGAGGACCTCAAAGCAGTGGACCAGGAAAGCTACGGAGGATCTTCAGGCATGTTTGGACTCTACTGATTGGGATGTTTTCAGGACATCTACCAGCAGTCTAGACGAGCTCACAGAGGCTGTTACATCTTACATCAGCTTCTGTGAGGACAGTTGTATTCCAACACGAACCAGGGTTGTTTATAACAATGACAAACCCTGGTTTCCTTCTAAGCTCAGAAGGTTGCGGCTGCAGAAGGAGGAAGCGTTCAGGAGTGGCGACAAGGACAGGCTCAAAAAGGCTAAGTACACATTTAGCAAGGAGGTGAGAGCAGCTAAACGTCTGTACTCTGAGAAACTACGCCAACACTTCTCAGATAACGATGTGAGCTCAGTTTGGAAAGGACTGAGACAGATAACAAACTACAAACCCAGAGCCCCCCCCTCCATCAACGACCGACGCCTAGCCAACGACCTGAATGAGTTCTACTGTCGCTTTGAAGGACAAAGGGACAGTCCTGATACCATCCCCCCGGACTGCATTCACATTCCCCAGTTCCATTCCTCCAACAGCCCCCCCCCCCCCTCCCCAGCAGGGGCTGGAGCGTCTTCACCACTTCACACCCCAGAGGCCCCATCCTCCACCCCCCACACCACTGCGACGCCCCTCTCTATCCTGGAGAGGGACGTTAATAAAATATTAAAAAAACTGAACCCCCGCAAAGCAGCAGGACCGGACTCTGTCTCCCCATCCACCCTGAAGCACTGTGCCGATCAGCTGTCTCCGGTGTTCACGGACATCTTTAACACCTCCCTGGAGACATGCCATGTGCCAGCCTGCTTCAAAACCTCCACCATCATACCTGTCCCCAAAAAACCAAGGACCACAGGACTTAACGACTACAGACCCGTCGCCCTGACCTCTGTGGTCATGAAGTCTTTTGAGCACCTTGTGCTGCCACACCTCAAAAACATCACCGGCCCACTACTGGATCCCCTGCAGTTCCTACAGAGCCAACAGTTCTGTAGATGATGCTGTAAACACCTCAAGAACATAACCGACCCACTACTGGATCCCCTGCAGTTCCTACAGAGCCAACAGGTCTGTAGACGATGCTGTAAATATGGCCCTGCACTTCATCCTCCAGCACCTGGACTCCACAGGAACCTACGCCAGGATCCTGTTCGTGGACTTCAGCTCTGCCTTTAATACGATCATCCCATCTCTGCTCCAGAACAAGCTCTCCCAGCTGAACGTGCCTGACTCCACCTGCAGGTGGATCACTGAATTCCTGTCTGACAGGAAGCAGTGGGTGAAGCTGGGGAAACATGTCTCTGACCCTCGGACCATCAGTACCGGATCCCCTCAAGGCTGTGTTCTCTCTCCTCTGCTCTTCTCCCTGTACACCAACAGCTGCACCTCCAGTCATCAGTCCGTCAAGCTCCTGAAGTTTGCGGACGACACCACCCTCATTGGACTCATCTCTGATGGTGATGAGTCCGCCTACAGGTGGGAGGTGGACCAGCTGGTGACCTGGTGCGGTCAGAACAACCTAGAGCTCAACGCTCTAAAGACAGTGGAGATGATAGTGGACTACCGGAGGAACGCAGCCCCACCGGCCCCCCTCACCCTGTGTGACTCCCCAGCAGACTCTGTGGAGTCCCTCATCTTCCTGGGGACCATCATATCCCAGGACCTCAAGTGGGAGCTGAACATCACCTCCCTCATCTTCCTGGACCATCATATCCCAGGACCTCAAGTGGAGCTGAACATCACCTCCCTCATCTTCCTGGACCATCATCAGGACCTCAAGTGGGAGCTGAACATCACCTCCCTCACCAAAAAAGCACAGCAGAGGATGTACTTCCTGCGGCAGCTGAAGAAATTCAACCTGCCAAAGACAATGATGGTGCAGTTTTACACGGCCATCATTGAGTCCATCCTCACCTCCTCCATCACCATCTGGTACGCTGCTGCCACTGTGAAAGACAGGAGCAGGCTGCAGCGTATCATCCGCTCGGCAGAGAAGGTGATTGGCTGCAATCTTCCATCTGTGCAGGACCTGGAGCCTCCAGGACCCTGAAGCGTGCAGGAAAGATTGCAGCAGATCCCTCTCACCCCGGACACAAACTGTTCCAGTCTCTTCCCTCTGGCAGGAGCTGCGGTCCATCAGGACCAAAACCTCACGCCACAAGAACAGTTTTTTCCCCTCTGCAGCCTTCCTCATCAACGAGGCCCCGGTCCCCCGTCCTCCCCCCCCCGACTACCACGGACTGCCCCCCCATCCCACTCTACGTTACATTAACGTAAAAACTCCAATCCTGTAACTTTTGCACAGACTCATATCCGGCACTTTACAAACCTCATTGTACATTTCTGTCTATACTTTTTACCTATCCTAAGTTTCTAAGTCACTTGTACAGACTCACCCGGCACTTTAAAACCTCATTTTGTACATTTCCGGTCTACATTTTATTTTACTGTCTATACTTTTTATTGTGTATACATTTCATTCTATTTTATTTTATCTCTTATATATTTGTTTTTATATTTGTATTGTGTTGCACCAATCCCCATAACAAATTCCTCGTGTGAAAACTTGGCAATAAACCCCTTTCTGATTCTGATTCTGATAATTAAAATCCTCGGGGCACCACCCTGGGGCCTTAGTCCAGGGAAAATGATAACTTAACAGCAGAATATCAGTCTCAAAGTAATTACTATACCCAGTTATTAATTGAAGGAGTGAGATCCGAGCACTGGCTCTGCTCAAACAATCAAATATGACCAAAATCTGTATGAAACAACAACCACTTATTAAATATCAATCAGAATTTATTTACATATAGGTGTCAAAAGATGGTAACGTAACAACCCACAAAAATCCTGATGGCACACTACATTATTATAAAACCATTAATTAACTAGAAAAACAACAATCAATAGAAATGAAATGAAAGTTAAATGCATGGAATGGAAAAAAGAATCAAAGCAATAACAAAGATGATAAAGAACATCTGTGGTTTAAAACATTGTGGCTGCACAAAGATGGCTGCGGTGTTTAAAGACGGCAGGACTCTGGTATTTAAAGATGGACGCGCCCTTTGAGCCACGTGCGATCAGACCGGATGGCAAACGCAGCATTTAAAACTTGACTACGGCAGAAAACAACGACTACCAAATAATCAAACACGATAATGATAACAATGATGATGATGATGTATGCAGTAATCTCAGTTCGGAACACAGATTTAGCTCTGAAACACTCCCAGTTAAACTAATACACCCAGGTCTCAAAACCTCACGCCTCCTCGGGTGTCCGGGTGCCGATCAGGGGTTCCTGCCGGCTCTTTGGTTGGAGTCCCCAATCCAAGAGGTCTCCTGCCTCTACCGCTCCTCCTCCTGACTCTGGAATCAAAAGAGGACGGTGGTGCAGCGTGAAGCAGCCGGCGCTCCCCCCCCAGTCCGGAGGCTATCACGTCGTCTCGGGTGCGCGCCGGGCCGGTCCACTTCTGGGACGTGCGGGTGCCCGTCGGGCTGATGAGTGCGTGGCCCCGGGACGGGCGGCGGGATGCGTCTCGGCTCTGCGCTGGGCAGGCTGGCCACAGGTCCTTCCAGGAGAAACTCGAGAGCAGAGAGAGAGGTTAGGAAAGAGGAACGGGTCTCACCCTGGGCCAGGGCCCGAGCTTCGAAGCGGCTCTTCCCCTCTTTTCAGCTCCCAGGGACCGGGGACACGTGCAGTGGGAGTCGGAGCTCCGGATGAAAAGTTGAGACCAAGAGTTAATGGGAGCGGCTCCGCGGACCGCGGCTTCAACGGGCTGCAGGTCCAACGGACCGGCCCGATCCGATGCGGGCCTTACACCTCCCCCCAGCCGGGGGGAGAAAAGGAGATGGGATCTTTGCCCGGAGCCAAAAGATCCAGCTCGGATGAGATGAAGTGGAGAAGAGAGAAAAAGGGAGAGAGGGACGCAGCGCCGCAGTCCGCGCCGTGGATCCTCGCTGATCCTCCGGCCGGACCGGCTGGAGCGCGCCGCAGATCTCTCCTCTTACCCCCCCTTTGGGGGGGGAAGGTCGTGGTCCCTTTGGCCCGGAGCCAAAAGATGGACAACTGACCCACTGGTTGATGAAGGAAAAAGAGAGCGAAGAAGGAGCAGCGCTGCGTTTTGATCCTACGCGCGGCTGCGGTGACGTCATCGGTGCCTCGTTGCGATTGGATGCGATAGGCGCCGCCCCCCCACGCAAGGCATGCTGGGGGTTGTAGTTCATGGCAAGGCGGCCATTTTTGGAGGCACATTACAGCCGATTTTCAGCTGAGCAGTTTCAAAGTTGAATATACACATTCACAAAATGTTCATACATTTATAAGTTCAGAGTTCACATGAGCATATGGGCGAGGCCCAACACCGGCAAACGATTTTCTTTGCATGTTTAATACAGTGGATTTGCTAAAACTTACCTCTGTGTTCCTTTTACTCATTGTGGTGTCCATTCCCTTCTCATTATTCCTACTTGTGAATCTAGAAAATTCTGGTCCAGTGTGCACTTACCTGCCAGGTCGGCTATATAAACATCAAACCATCACTGCAAATGTAAAAACTTTATGAACATTGTTCAGCATGATTTGATACACTTAAACTGAAAAAAGTTAGTTATTTTAAAATTACCCAGCCAGGTGAAGGACAGACCTGGAGCTTCAACACCTACAAGAAAAATAAAATGAATAAATACCAGGTGAAAGCATGCAAAACTATGCATTTTTCCTCACACAGATTCATATAACAATTATATATATAAAGCCTAACCTTTGGCTCAGGTAAAAGGGGAAACATCTGGGCCGACAGAGCTTTCATCGATGTCTGAAAAATGATCACTTACACACAAAAACTACTCAAAACTTTGAAAAACTGGTCAATCTGAAATTGATTACATTTAACACCCTACTGGAATACCGCATTGGCTCGAATATAGGACGTTTTTTGCATTGAAATAAGACTGAAAAAGTGGGGGTCGTCTTCCATTCGGGGTCTAGATATTATCCCCATTCACAACGCTAGATGGCGCCAGATATCTTTAAAGCAAATGCTGAACTTAACTCCCCAGTTCAAAGCCAAAGCCAACCCCTTTCACGAAGAATAAAAATAGCGGTAGCACAAAATAAAAATAGCGGTAAGAAAGAAACGAGAAAATAAGGAGATAAGAGAAAATGGAGAAACTTAGCGACAATCTGGAAAAAAGTGGGTGGAAGATCAGCAGGTAAACTGGCAGCTGAGGATGTTATGACGCAAATGATTTGAATTAGGCAAAATAACATTTTTCTCGCAAATATATTATCTTTTTTTTTCAGATGAGCTGTAATTATTTTCTGTAAAAAAAAATAATTGTTGGTGTTCAAAAAGTGTCTTTGATTGATTGATTGATTGAATTTATTTATTTAAAACAGGGACAATGCACAAAAAAAACATTAATCTTGTAAAACAAGAAGAGATGCTTTGAGCCAGGTTATAGCAACAATTGCTAATTTCCGCCTGTAGTCCTGTAGTCCCCAAACTTGAATCTTGAAAAAGAGGGTCGTCTTATAGTCAAGGTCGTCTAGTTGGAGTAAGTACGATCAACGTGACACAAACAGACCTATGAGTGTGTGTGTGTGTGTGTGTGTGTGTGTGTGTGTGTGTGTGTGTGTGTGTGTGTGTGTGTGTGTGTGTGTGTGTGTGTGTGTGTGTGTGTGTGTGTGTGTGTGTGTGTGTGTGGACAAGGCGGTAGGTTGTATGGACATTAATTTATGAATTATTGTAACAGGCCTAGCGGGGAATATTTTTCAGCCACGGTTGGTCTGGTGGGGACAAAGCAGGAAAAGCCTTACAGGCCCCTGTAGATCACTGGGGGAAACCCTGTACACCATATCCACAAACAAAAACATTAAGTCTGCAGCAAAACCTCCAGCACAGGTGGGGTGGTGGGCGTCTGGGCGGAGGAGTCTGTCACAGCTGACTGAAAAGACAAGCAGGTTACACACGATTATACTATGACAAACTATCTAAACTCAATATCTACAGATTTTTTCTACTTTGATGCATTCCACAGTGTAGGTACCAGCTGAGTGTCAACATCCACCTGCTGGTCGGACCCCTGGGTAATTTCCACCTTAACCCAGGGGTACTGCAGTTCCGACACCGGCCTCCTACCTCCGGCCGGGTCAAGATGACCGTCATCAGAGACCCGGCGAACATTCTGGCTCTGGCTCAGGAGTTATCCGTCCTACTGGCCAAGGGCGCCATTGTGCCGGTAGACCCCCTGCTGCAGCCCCGGGGGTTCTACTCAACCTACTTTCTTGTCAGCAAGAAAGACGGCGGCCTTCGTCCCATCTTGGACCTGAGAGGCCTCAACAGGTACATGAAGGCCCTGCCCTTCCGGATGCTGACCACAGCAGATGTTCTGCGTGCGGTCGGTCAGGGGGAGTGGTTTACGACGGTGGACCTACAGGACGCTTATTTTCACATGCCGATTGCGGCACGGCACCAGCGATTCCAATTTTTTGAATATAGCGTCTAATACAACAAAAGTTTTCTCTAGACGCTTTCCAGAGACCCATACCCAGAACATGACCCCCGAGCAGTTATTACATAAACAATGGCAGGTAAAAACTCCTCTAGTGGGAGAAAAGCCTTAAGCCAAACAGTGGCAAGGAAAAACTCCCCTTTAGGAGGGAAGAAACCTTGAGCAGGACCAGGCTCATAAGGGGGGACCCTCCTGCCGAGGGCCAGACTGGGGGTCAGGGACGGCAACAGCACAGCAGGCAGGTGGAAGCAGCAGCGGGATGACCAGGGGTGAGGACCGCAGGCCAGCACGCAGCTCCCGAAGCTCCGGCCCAATCAGCAAGTCCCAGGTTGGGGTGCAGGGTCAGGGAAAGGTTGAAAAGGGGCAGGGCCAGGGATAGGAGTCTTGAGGGACGAACCTTCTCCCCCGCCTGCCCGGGCCGTTACCCTGCCCCCCTCACTCCCACGCTGCAGGTTCCGGTGTCCGGCAAAAGATGCTGCAACATGGACAAAAGAGAGAAAAGGGAGGAGAAGGGGGGGGGGGGCAGCACAAGAAACTACAGGAACGACTCTGACACACTAAAGTTTACACTACCTAGAGATTTACCAACACCAGCTAGAGGTTTACTAAACACTAACTATAGGCTTTACTAAACAGAAAGGTTTTAAGTTTAGTTTTAAAGGTGGAGGTGGTGTCAGCCTCCTTAACCCAGATTGGAAGTTGGTTCCATAGTAATGGTGCCTGATAGCAGAACGCCCGCCCTCCAAATCTACATTTAGATACTCTAGGAACTACGAGTAAACCTGCACCTGGGAGCGGAGAGCTCTGACAGGAACATAAGGCACTATCAGGTCTTGCAAATAATGCGGAGCTAAGCCGTTTTGGGCTTTATACGCAAGTAATAAAATTTTAAATTGGATTCTGAATTTTACGGGTAACCAATGGAGCGACGCTAACACTGCAGAGGGCAGTGGTCTGCGCGGGACCGCACACGCCACATCAATGTGCTGGAGCTCCGTGCTGTACACCTCGCACTCAAGCACTTTTTACCTCACCTGTGGGGGAGGCACGTACTGGTTCGGTCGGACAATGTGTCCGCTGTCTTCCAGATCAACCACCAGGGGGGCACCAGGTCTGCACAGCTGCTGCGGGTGTCCCGGGGCCTTCTGACATGGGCCTCTCCTCGCCTCCTTAGCCTGCGGGCAATGTACCTGCCAGGGGACAGGAATCAGGTGGCGGACTTCCTGTCCCGACGCAAGCCTCCCCCGGGAGAGTGGCGGCTTCATCCGGAGGTAGTGGGGATGATTTGGGTCCTCTTCGGCAGAGCGGTGGTGGACCTCTTCACCTCGGGCATCTCGGCTCACTGCCCCCTCTGGTTCTCCTGGACAGAGGAGACCAGTCCTCTGGGTCAGGATGCCCTAGGTAACGAGTGGCCCAACTGGCTCCTATACGCGTTCCCCCCACTACCTTTGATCCTGCCGACGTTGCAGAGGGTCCTCCAGAGAGGTCACAGGCTCCTCTTGGTGGCCCCCTTCTGGCCGGGGAAACCGTGGTTCCCACTACTCCGGAGGCTCTGCTGCGGCACGCCATGGCGCCTCCCCGACCGGAGGGACCTTCTGTCCCAGCTGGGGGGTCAGATTTGGCATCCCGACCCCCGTCGCCTTCGACTCTGGATCTGGCCACTGCAAGGCCCGACCCGTTAGTGTCAAGCTGTACTGAGCCCGTCAGGGCTACCATCTTGAATGCCCGTGCGCCCTCCACCCGCCTCCAGTGTGAGTGCAAGTGTAGGAGATTCTCTGCCTGGTGTGCGGACAGGGCAGAGGACCCTATGCTTTGCCCTGTGGCCACGATCCTGGAGTTCCTTCAGTCCCTCCTGGATGATGGCCGCGCTCAGTCCACTTTAAGGGTGTACATAGCGGCCATTTCATCGCAATATGCCCTGGTTGAGAATGCCACCGTGGGGTGCCACCGGCTGGTTTCTCTTTTTCTCAGGGGGGCTCTGAGGCCACGCCCCCCGAGGAGCCCAAAGGCCCCAGTGTGGGACCTGTCCATGGTGCTAGGTGCCCTCTCTTCTCCACCTTTTGAGCCCTTGGCCCAGGTGGACCTGAAGTGGCTCTCTATGGAGACAGCTTTTCTCCTCGCTATGACGTTGGCAAAGCGAGTCAGTGAGTTACATGCCCTGTCAGTCAGGGGGTCCTGCCTGAGGCGGAACCCGGATGGCTCAGGGGTTACGTTGTGGCCGAGAGTGGTGTTCCTGCCCAAGGTCCTGCCGCACGATCATGCTAATCGGCCTATCCAGCTTGGCCGGTTCGACCCCAAGCCCGCAGAGGGTGGGCCGAGCCCTTTGTGCCCCGTACGAGCCCTCGCTGCTTATGTTGCTGCCACCGCGCCTGTGCGACGGTCGGAGCAGCTTTTTATCTGTCATGGTGGCCCTAACAGGGGGCGTGCTATTTCTAGACAATGCCTGTCTCACTGGGTGGTGGACACCATCGAGCACGCCTACAGGGCCAGTGGCCGCCCCTTGCCTATGGGGGTAAGGTGCCACTCGACCAGAAGTGTCTCAGATTCTTTGGCTGCCCTGAAGGGGGTGCCTCTGGAGGACATCTGCACCGCGACTTCATGGACATCGCCGGACACGTTCTCCAGATTCTACAGGATCAACGTCGCCACTCCCCAACCTTTGGGCGTGGTTCTGCTCTCAGGTCCTTCTGCCCCTGATCAGTGAGGTAGGTGACCGGGATTCTGCGTGACATTGTTGGTATTCGTCATCCAGTGCTTACAGCACCGCCTGGCGGTCAGTAGGGATTAAATAGAATGAAAGTTACGCCTGTAACTACGGTTCTATGAGTCCCGGATGACCGCCAGGCCTGCCGGTCACTCCGAATCCTCGTGCTCTCGTGAGAAGATTCTAGGAGTCGATCCCATGCTGACGCCGGAAGTTATACCCTTCCGGGGGTCATGCAGGGGTCACGGGTGACGTGACATTGTTGGTATTAGTACTCGACATGCGCATGCGCGAGGGGAGATATCCAGTGCTTACAGCACCGCCTGGCGGTCATCCGGGACTCATAGAACCGTAGTTACAGTCGTAACTCTTCGTTTTATGTGGTACAGTGCGCTCAAAAATCTGTCAAAATGTTTTGGTGCGACTTTGGAAAATTAGAAGCCGCTCCGCTGGATTGATTGTCGGACCATCGACTTGACACATTAAAGTCGATCCTTGGTTGGATACGGGTTGCAACGTCAGACGTTAGATAACTTATGTAGTGCTGGTAAATAACCATCATCCAACATCTACTCCATGTTACGTTACTATTACAGGACGTAACGTTGGGTTTTTAGAGTAAACCAAATTTTCAAATCTACATCATAATCCGGTAATAATAATAATAGAATGTTGGAATACAACGTTGTGCGAACCTCACACTAACTTCAGGTGTCTGCTATCACTGGCAACAATTAAACTATCAGGGAACAGGACGTAGTAAGATGCTCACCTCTGCCACTTTTTTTTTGCCGGATTCGTGGAAGACGAATGATTTAAAATGGGAGAGTATTTTTCTGTATTAGATACAACTGAACGATATTCTGAGTTACTGTGGATGAGTTGAATAAAGTTCAACTTACCAGAATGTTTGGTTTCGCTTTGTATATGTTTTATCATGTGCCTTATAACCCGGTGTACCTAATGGTCTGCAAAATTTGGTACTACATGAGGTATTAGACATCAGGGGCTCATTTATAAAAGAGTGCGTAGGATCCATACTAAAAGTGCACGTGCACTCAAAAGCTGAAAATGGCGTGCGCAAAAAAAAACCTGGATTTATAAAACCGTGTGCATGCACACTTGCACGCAATTTTCGCTTTATAAATCACATTCCAGATGGAAGGTTGCACAGGTGAATTCGCCTCATATCCCGCCCTCTACATGCCCACTTTTTACCATAAATGGGCAATGCAAAGCACCTGGCGATTGTATTTGCAGATAAATTAACCTGCTGATCAACGGTGTTTTACACTCAAAAGTCATGGCAGGGAAGACCAGAAAGCGAAATTTCACATAGACTGAGATGGAGATGTTGTGGATGAAGTGGAGGCCAGGAAAACAACATTATTTGGTGGTCACAGTAGTGGCATCACTAACAAAAATATAGTGAGTGAGTTACCTGCCAGAATCTGATTTGTGGCCGCGGGAGCGTGCACAGCAGCCCATTGAGCGATAGCTCTGAAACGTCAGATTTTCAGATTATGAAGCTCAAGAATGAGATCAAATCATATATAGGTAGAAACAACCTTTAATTAACTGTATTTGGCCTTCAATCCATTTTTGGAAGGTAAAAAGACCCACTTTCGGCGGAGAAATCAGATTCTGGCAGGCAATCACTTTTTGGCACAACACCGGCACGGTGTGTCCTGCACCGCAGACACACCGTGCAGGTAGGATGACTTGACAGGTGAAAATACCCCGTCAGATCACGCTTCCCGTAGACCACGCTTCCACATAGACATCAACATTTATCTATGAAGGAAGTGAAGTGGAAGTGTGATCTGACAGGGTATTTTCATCTGTCAAATCATCCTACCTGCCAATATCTATGTGGAAGCGTGATTTGACAGGTTTTTTTCTTCCGCCGAAGCGTCGTGCACATAGATCTATGTGGAAGCACTTTCTGACTTCCTGCTGTTAAATCGTCTATTTTCATGAAAAAGCCTTTGAAAAAAAAGAAACTGAGATAAAAGAAGTGGGGATTGTATGGTAGTATTTTCTGCCGAGGTAGGACACCTCGGCAGAACCCCGGCTTGGTTGTACATAGATCTATGAGTCTGATATGTGATGACATCAAAAGTATGACATGAATTTGGCTTCATTTCACCACCTCACCACCTGCGTCGCAAGTTCCCCATATCTTCAAAATGTTTGTGCGCGAGGGTCAGGGTTGGTGTAGAGATACACACATTTTTCGGTTAGTTTTTTTTTTTAAATCCCAAGCTTTGTGTAGAAGGGGGCGTCTCATCTTTCAAGCCCTGTTTTGTGTGTAAGCAAGCTTTATAAATTAAGCCCCAGTTCTTTATGTTTGTGTGTATCTGACATTCAAACAAATGCTTCATTTTCTTTTCATACAAATGAATGAGTTGACATTTGTCCCAGAATTCCTCCTGACATGTTTGTTTGTGTGGAAACTTGAATCATTTGGCTGCACAACATGCGTTTGTATGGATGTATCCACTGGTGGAGCTGCAGAGCTGAAGTCACTACGTCTTTATTGGAGCAGCAGCATGATGTCATGAATATTGATGAAGATCTTTTTCACTGGTTCTGTTGGACTGTTGGAACCTGCATCCTGGTGGTTCAGCTCACATCTTTTATCCTTTATTCAGGTTGGAGAGCTGCAGGTTGTCAGAGATCAGCTGTTCTTCTCTGGTCTCAGCTCTGAAGTCCAACCCCTCCCATCTGAAACTTCTGGACCTGAGTTACAACGAGAACCTGCAGGATTCAGGAGTGGAACATCTGAGTGGATTTCTGGAGAGTCCAGACTGCAGACTGGAGACTCTGAGGTCAGACATGTTTTAGTTGTGTGTTCAGATGAATCTGATGTGAAAGTTGTGTTGACACTAACCTGCAGACATCAGTCTGATCTTCTACTGATCCACACTGACCATCTGACTGCTCTGAGTTCTTCTTCTCTGCTTTAGTTTCATCTTAAACTTCCTCTTCTGATTCATTACATAAAACTAAACATGTGAATGTGTCAGACAGGAACAAATGAAGAACCAGAGATGTGTCTGAACCTGGAATAAAACATCTGAACAAACATGAATTAACTTTACAGCTAATACGTTCAGAAATGTCATCCAGATGTTAATAAACTGAGAGAGTCTGACAGACAATAGTGGACAGACTGAATGTGTAGTCGTCCAATATATGAGTTATAGAGCTCATTTACTAAATAACTTCTTACTGTGGATGAAATCAGTCAAACCAACGTTGGCTTCCTTTGACTACCATTAAATTTCATTTTAACAAATACAAGTTTACCAAATATGAAACTCTAAACATTGAAAAACATAATTTTCTGTGTTTTTAATATTATTCTTTAATATATCTGTTAAGATCATTTCATCCAGGTGACATCAAGACATAAGGTGCAACAATTAATGTCTTTTTATGGTTTTCAGTGTGTAAAACTAAATATAAATCCATGTGTGTTGAAGTTAGTAAAGTGAAATAAAGCTGCTGTCTAGACGATGAGTTTCCTTCATCAGCAACAAAACATCCAACAAGAACATCAGAAACTTTGTGTTGAAACTATGTCGTCACTCAATCAACTTTTTCAGAGAAAATGTTTGAAAAAACTCCTAAACAGACAAATATGTACTGATTGATGAAGAAATGTCTCCTTAAAAACATGGAAATGATGAATATTGTTCATTTATTCATCGTTTATGGAAGAAAACATTTGAACAAATTCAAATTTTGAATGCATTCAAATGCATTGATCATATTAAAAAGTGGAGGTTCCACAATTTAATTCAGTTAATTGAAGATAAAAACAGAAATAATTGGAACCAAGTAAATCAGATTAAACGTGGGCATTCAGCTTCAAGTAGTGAAGCTAAAAACCAAATATCCAAGCCAGAAATCAGGGAGTGGTTCTGACTCAGACCTGAACAGCCACATTAAGACAGTAGTGAAGTCAGTTATCTCTTAACAGCTTCCATCATGATCACAGCGGCCAAACAAACCGTAACCACAGCTGCTACACATGACGCTGGTGACGTTTCTGTCCATAATGAGACGTTCTGAAGCCTAAATGTCCGTTTCTCTCCCTTTACAAGCAAATCTCCACTTTGGCCGGAGTTTTCAGGAATGATGGTTTTTGGAGACTTTGAGCTTCGTTTTGGTGTAAACGAACGGCTAAAACTCATGAAAACAGCAGCGTTGTTGCTGCGTGTAAACGAGGCCTCAGACCTGGACAGGTTGGACTGACGGCTACAGGTGGAGCGTCAAAGTGATCGTCCTGACAGGAAGTGTCTAAGATCCTCCCGTGTGGGTTTAATTCAGAAATGTCCTTTAATCAAGCAGATCATTAGTTGTTCAAGCTAAGACTTTTCAAGTGCAAGCGATACAGAACCTGATGTTTAGTTTCACACAGACTTCAGAATGTGTTGAATTAGTCTGATAAATATACAGAATTCAATCATTCTTATCTTTAACTGAAAGTAAGATATTAACTGATAAACTCAGTTGTAACAGAATTATTAGGCGTTTGCAAGTTAAGTCAAATTATAAATGACACATTACTAAAAGTAAATTATTTTAATATGTTCTGCTCTCAGAAAACATCATTTTAACTCTTTATAACATACAAGGATCATTATGATAAAAAGCTCAGGAATCCTGCATAAATGATATAAAACTGGACACATGATATAAAGTCCAGCAGTTCTCCACAGATCCATTCTGGTGTTAATAATTGTTGCTAGATCAGCTTCTGATCTCTAAACTGCTGCTTTGAACAATATTTGAACATCAACACTAATCAAAAGGATTGGTGTGTGTGTTGGTGTTTTCATCTTAATCTAGTGTCAGACTTGGACCAGAAAAGCTCAGGATGTTCAGTAAAGGTGAACATGTCAGAGGAACAACCAGGAACCCACATCATGGATGTAACAAAAGTGTAAAAGCTGTTTTATAAAGTCCAGATACGGTGGTGACCCACATGGACCTGATGACAAAGTTGATATTTGAAGAAACACTTCTCTGATGAGACTGGAACATGTTTTACTTTCTGTTCAGGTTGAGGAGCTGCGGTCTGTCAAAGATCAGCTGTTCTTCTCTGGTCTCAGCTCTGAAGTCCAACCCCTCCCATCTGGAACATCTGGACCTGAGTTACAACAACCTGCAGGATTCAGGAATGAAACATCTGAGTGGATTTCTGGAGAGTCCAGACTGCAGACTGGAGACTCTGAGGTCAGACATGTTTTAGTTGTGTGTTCAGATGAATCTGATGTGAAAGTTGTGTTGACACTAACCTGCAGACATCAGGCTGATCTTCTACTGATCCACACTGACCATCTGACTGCTCTGAGTTCTTCTTCTCTGCTTTAGTTTCATCTTAAACTTCCTCTTCTGATTCATTACATAAAACTAAACATGTGAATGTATCAGACAGGAACAAATGAAGAACCAGAGATGTGTCTGAACCTGGAATAAAACATCTGAACAAACATGAATTAACTTTACAGCTAATACGTTCAGAAATGTCATCCAGATGTTAATAAACTGAGAGAGTCTGACAGACAATAGTGGACAGACTGAATGTGTAGTCGTCCAATATATGAGTTATAGAGCTCATTTACTAAATAACTTCTTACTGTGGATGAAATCAGTCAAACCAACGTTGGCTTCCTTTGACTAACATTACATTTAATTTTAACAAATACAAGTTTACTAAATATGAAACTCTAAACATGGAAAAACATAATTTTCTGTGTTTTTAATATTATTCTTTAATATATCTGTTAAGATCATTTCATCCAGGTGACATCAAGACATAAGGTGCAACAAATAATGTCTTTTTATGGTTTTCAGTGTGTGAAACTAAATATAAATCCATGTGTGTTGAAGTTAGTAAAGTGAAATAAAGCTGCTGTCTAGACGATGAGTTTCCTTCATCAGCAACAAAACATCCAACAAGAACATCAGAAACTTTGTGTTGAAACTATGTCGTCACTCAATCAACTTTTTCAGAGAAAATGTTTGAAAAAACTCCTAAACAGACAAATATGTACTGATTGATGAAGAAATGTCTCCTTAAAAACATGGAAATGATGAATATTGTTCATTTATTCATCATTTATGGAAGAAAACATTTAACAAATTCAAATTTTTAATGCATTCAAATGCATTGATCACGTTAAAAAGTGGAGGTGCCACAATTTAATTCAGTTAATTGAAGATAAAAACAGAAGTAATTGGAACCAAGTAAATCAGATTAAACGTGGGCATTCAGCTTCAAGTAGTGAAGCTAAAAACCAAATATCCAACCCAGAAATCAGGGAGTGGTTCTGACTCAGACCTGAACAGCCACATTAAGACAGTAGTGAAGTCAGTTATCACTTAACAGCTTCCATCATGATCACAGCGGCCAAACAAACCGTAACCACAGCTGCTACACATGACGCTGGTGACGTTTCTGTCCATAATGAGACGTTCTGAAGCCTAAATGTCCCTTTCTCTCCCTTTACAAGCAAATCTCCACTTTGGCCGGAGTTTTCAGGAATGATGGTTTTTGGAGACTTTGAGCTTCGTTTTGGTGTAAACGAACGGCTAAAACTCATGAAAACAGCAGCGTTGTTGCTGCGTGTAAACGAGGCCTCAGACCTGGACAGGTTGGACTGACGGCTACAGGTGGAGCGTCAAAGTGATCGTCCTGACAGGAAGTGTCTTAGATCCTCCCGTGGGTTTAATTCAGAAATGTCGTTTAATCAAGCAGATCATTAGTTGTTCAAGCAAAGACTTTTCAAGTGCAAGCGATACAGAACCTGATGTTTAGTTTCACACAGACTTCAGAATTTGTTGAATTAGTCATGGTCCTGCCCAGGACCATGGCAGGCCGGTGCATTGTGGGCTGGGTAGCAGTCGTGGCGGGGTGCCTCGACGACCCAATCCCTGGACATCAACCCTCACAGTGGGGACATGGAATGTCACCTCGCTGGGGGGGAAGGAGCCGGAGCTTGTGCGTGAGGTTGAGAGATACCGGCTAGAGATAGTCGGGCTCACCTCCACACATAGCTTGGGCTCTGGAACCCAGCTCCTTGAAGGGGGCTGGACCCTCCACTACTCTGGAGTTGCCCAGGGTGAGAGGCGGCGGGCTGGTGTGGGCTTGGTTATAGCCCCCCAGCTCAGCCGCCATGTGTTGGAGTTCACCCCGGTGAACGAGAGGGTCGCTTCCCTGCGCCTTCGGGTCGGGGATAGGTCTCTCACTGTTGTTTGTGCCTATGGGCCGAACAGCAGTGGGGAGTACCCGGCCTTCTTGGAGTCCCTGGGAGGAGTACTTGATAGTGCTCCAACTGGGGACTCCATTGTTCTACTGGGGGACTTCAACGCTCACGTGGGCAATGACAGTGATACCTGGAGAGGCGTGATTGGGAGGAACGGCCTCCCCGATCTGAACCCGAGCGGTGTTTTGTTGTTGGACTTCTGTGCGAGTCACAGTTTGTCCATCACGAACACCATGTTCAGGCATAAGGGTGTCCATCAGTGCACGTGGCACCAGGACACCCTAGGCCGGAGGTCAATGATCGACTTTGTTGTCGTTTCATCTGACCTTCGGCCGCATGTCTTGGACACTCGGGTGAAGAGAGGGGCTGGGCTGTCAACTGATCACCACCTGGTGGTGAGTTGGATGCGCTGGCGGAGGAGGAGGTTGGACAGACCGGGCAGACCCAAACGGATTGTGAGGGTCTGTTGGGAACGTCTGGCTGAGCCCTCTGTCAGGGACATCTTCAACTCCCACCTCCGGGAGAGCTTCTCTCGGATCCCGGGGGAAGCGGGGGACATTGAGTCCGAGTGGACCATGTTCTCTGCCTCCATTGTCAACGCGGCGGCTCGGAGCTGTGGACGCAAGGTCTCCGGTGCCTGTCGTGGCAGCAATCCTAGAACCCGGTGGTGGACACCGGAAGTACAGGATGCCGTCAGACTGAAGAAGGAGTCCTACCGGGCTATGTTGGCCGGTGGGACTCCTGAAGCAGTAGATAGGTACCGGCAGGCCAAGCGGGCCGCGGCTCGGGCAGTCTTGGAGGCAAAAACTCGGGTCTGGGAGGAGTTCGGGGAGGCCATGGGGGAGGACTTTCGGTCGGCCTCGAGGAAATTCTGGAGGACCGTTCGGCGCCTCAGAAGGGGGAAGCAGTACTCTGCCGGCACCGTTTATGGTGCTGGTGGGGAGCTGTTGACCTCGACTGGGGACATTGTCGGACGGTGGAAGGAATACTTTGAGGATCTCCTTAACCCGACTGACATGCCTTCCACTGAGGAAGCAGAGGGTTGGGGCTCGGAGGCGTGCTCATCCATCACCCAAGCTGAGGTCACCGAGGTGGTTCGTAAGCTCCTCGGTGGCTGGGCACCGGGGGTGGATGAGATTCGCCCTGAGTACCTCAAGTCTCTGGATGTCGTAGGGCTGTCGTGGCTGACACGCCTGTGCGTCATTGCATGGAGGAAGGGGACAGTACCGCTGGGGTGGCAAACCGGGGTGGTGGTCCCTCTGTTTAAAAAGGGTGACCGGAGAGTGTGTTCCAACTACAGGGGGATCACACTTCTCAGCCTCCCGGGGAAAGTCTACGCCAGGGTACTGGAGAGGAGATTACGGCCGATAGTCGAACCTCGGATTCAGGAGGAACAATGCGGTTTTCGTCCCGGTCGTGGAACACTGGACCAGCTCTATACCCTCCGCAGGGTGCTCGAGGGTTCATGGGAATTTGCCCAACCAGTCTACATGTGTTTTGTGGATCTGGAGAAGGCATTTGACCGTGTCCCTCGTGCCATTCTGTGGGGGGTGCTGAGTGAGTATGGAGTCCGGGGCCCTCTACTAAGGGCTGTCCGGTCTCTGTATGATCAGAGCAGGAGTCTGGTTCGCATTGCCGGCAGTAAGTCAGACTTGTTCCCGGTGCATGTTGGACTCCGGCAGGGCTGCCCTTTGTCACCGGTCCTGTTCATAATTTTTATGGACAGGATTTCTAGGCGCAGCCAGGGGCCGGAGGGGATCCGGTTTGGGAACCTCAGGATTTCATCTCTGCTTTTTGCAGATGATGTTGTCCTGTTGGCTTCATCAGACCGGGACCTCCAGCATGTGCTGGGGCGGTTTGCGGCCGAGTGCGACGCGGCAGGGATGAGAATCAGCACCTCCAAGACCGAGGCCATGGTTCTCCATCGGAAAAGGGTGGCATGCCTTCTCCGGGTGGGTGGAGAAGTCCTGCCTCAGGTGGAGGAGTTCAAGTATCTCGGGATCTTGTTCACGAGTGAGGGACCGATGGAGCGGGAGATTGACAGACGGATCGGTGCAGCGTCCGCAGTAATGCGGTCGATGTACTGGACCGCCGTGGTAAAGAGGGAGCTGAGTCGAAAGGCGAAGCTCTCGATTTACCGGTCAATCTACGCTCCTACCCTCACCTATGGTCATGAACTTTGGGTAGTGACCGAAAGGACAAGATCGCGGATACAAGCGGCCGAGATGAGTTTCCTCCGCAGGGTGGCTGGACGCTCCCTTAGAGATGAGTTTCCTCCGCAGGGCGGCTGGACGCTCCCTTAGAGATGAGTTTACTCCGCAGGGTGGCTGGACGCTCCCTTAGAGATGAGTTTCCTCCCTTAGAGATGAGTTTCCTCCCTTAGAGATAGGGTGAGGAGTTCGGTCACCCGGGAGGAGCTCGGAGTCGAGCCGCTGCTCCTCCACATTGAGAGGAGTCAGCTGAGGTGGCTTGGGCATCTGTACCGGATGCCTCCTGGATCCTCCCTAGGGAGGTGTTCCAGGCATGTCCCACCTCCCTAGGGAGGAGTTCCAGGCATGTCCCACCGGGAGGAGACCCCGGGGAAGACCCAGGACACGCTGGAGAGACTATGTCTCTCGGCTGGCCTGGGAACGCCTCGGACTCCCCCCGGAGGAGCTGGAGGAAGAGATGGAGGAAGTGTCTGGGGTGAGGGAAGTCTGGGCATCCCTGCTGAGGCTGCTGCCCCCGCGACCCGGTAACGGATAAAGCGGGAGAAGATGAGTGAGTGAGTGAGTGAATTAGTCTGATAAATATACAGAATTCAATCATTCTTATCTTTAACTGAAAGTAAGATATTAACTGATAAACTCAGTTGTAACAGAATTATTAGGCGTTTGCAAGTTAAGTCAAATTATAAATGACACATTACTAAAAGTAAATTATTTTAATATGTTCTGCTCTCAGAAAACATCATTTTAACTCTTTATAACATACAAGGATCATTATGATAAAAAGCTCAGGAATCCTGCATAAATGATATAAAACTGGACACATGATATAAAGTCCAGCAGTTCTCCACAGATCCATTCTGGTGTTAATAATTGTTGCTAGATCAGCTTCTGATCTCTAAACTGCTGCTTTGAACAGTATTTGAACATCAACACTAATCAAAAGGATTGGTGTGTATGTTGGTGTTTTCATCTTAATCTAGTGTCAGACTTGGACCAGAAAAGCTCAGGATGTTCAGTAAAGGTGAACATGTCAGAGGAACAACCAGGAACCCACATCATGGATGTAACAAAAGTGTAAAAGCTGTTTTATAAAGTCCAGATACGGTGGTGACCCACATGGACCTGATGACAAAGTTGATATTTGAAGAAACACTTCTCTGATGAGACTGGAACATGTTTTACTTTCTCTTCAGGTTGAGGAGCTGCAGTTTGTCAAAGATCAGCTGTTCTTCTCTGGTCTCAGCTCTGAAGTCCAACCCCTCCCATCTGAAACATCTGAACCTGAGCAGCAACAAGAACCTGCAGGATTCAGGAGTGAAACATCTGAGTGGATTTCTGGGGAGTCCAGACTGCAGACTGGAGACTCTGGGGTCAGACATGTTTTAGTTGTGTGTTCAGATGAATCTGATGTGAAAGTTGTGTTGACACTAACCTGCAGACATCAGGCTGATCTTCTACTGATCCACACTGACCATCTGACTGCTCTGAGTTCTTCTTCTCTGCTTTAGTTTCATCTTAAACTTCCTCTTCTGATTCATTACATCAAACTAAACATGTGAATGTGTCAGACAGGAACAAATGAAGAACCAGAGATGTGCCTGAACCTGGAATAAAACATCTGAACAAACATGAATGAACTTTACAGCTAATACGTTCAGAAATGTCATCCAGATGTTAATAAACTGAGAGAGTCTGACAGACAATAGTGGACAGACTGAATGTGTAGTCGTCCAATATATGAGTTATAGAGCTCATTTACTAAATAACTTCTTACTGTGGATGAAATCAGTCAAACCAACGTTGGCTTCCTTTGACTAACATTAAATTTCTTTTTAACAAATACAAGTTTACCAAATATGAAACTCTAAACATGGAAAAACATAATTTTCTGTGTTTTTAATATTATTCTTTAATATATCTGTTAAGATCATTTCATCCAGGTGACATCAAGACATAAGGTGCAACAAATAATGTCTTTTTATGGTTTTCAGTGTGTAAAACTAAATATAAATCCATGTGTGTTGAAGTTAGTAAACTGAAATAAAGCTGCTGTCTAGACGATGAGTTTCCTTCATCAGCAACAAAACATCCAACAAGAACATCAGAAACTTTGTGTTGAAACTATGTCGTCACTCAATCAACTTTTTCAGAGAAAATGTTTGAAAAAACTCCTAAACAGACAAATATGTACTGATTGATGAAGAAATGTCTCCTTAAAAACATGGAAATGATGGATATTGTTCATTTATTCATCGTTCATGGAAGAAAACATTTGAACAAATTCAAATTCTTAATGCATTCAAATGCATTGATCACATTAAAAAGTGGAGGTGCCACAATTTAATTCAGTTAATTGAAGATAAAAACAGAAGTAATTGGAACCAAGTAAATCAGATTAAACGTGGGCATTCAGCTTCAAGTAGTGAAGCTAAAAACCAAATATCCAACCCAGAAATCAGGGAGTGGTTCTGACTCAGACCTGAACAGCCACATTAAGACAGTAGTGAAGTCAGTTCTATTTCGTCCCTAGTGACCGCCAGGCGGTGCTGTAAGCACTGGATATCTTCCCTCGCGCATGCGCATGTCGAGTACAATACCAACAATGTCACGTCACCCGTGACCCCTGCATGACCCCCGGAAGGGTATATCTTCCGGCGTCAGCATGGGATCTTCTCCTTATTCTTCTCGCATCGCACGTCTGAAGTACAGGACGGAAATAGAAGGCTGGTTGAAAGCTTCTTCCTTTCCTCCCTAAAACCGCCGGCCTCTGTGCAGCTTCGTGCCGTAAGGTAGGAGTAACGATCTCTGTCGTCCTCCGAGAGGCTGTGGCCACGCGGTATTTATTGGTGTTCGTTGCGGCGGCGGCGGCGTCTCCCCGCCCCGCCCCCCTGCCCAGCTGACAGAAGGTAAGCTGTCAAGCTGCGCCTGACACCTGATCACAATCTGCGCAGGGAGACAGCGTTTCGCTTCCTCTCCCCACTTATTAATGTGACAACATTATTTTTTCCTTGCAGATTATTTTTTTCTTTTGAAAAAAAAAAAAAAAAAAAAAGGAAAAAAAGAAGACAGAAAAGGATTATTTTTTTCTTTTGAAAAAACAATACAAACACCTTTTTTGGTCTTTCTTACAGCCGTGGTGAAGGCCACGCCCCTCTCCCACCGGCTCATTTGTGGTGACGGCAGCGTTTCGCTCCCTCTCCCACTTTATTAATGTGACATTATTTTTTCCTTGCAGATTATTTTTTTCTTTTAAAAAAAAAAAAAAAGGAAAGAAACGAGAGAGGATTGTTCTCTTCTTTTTGAGTAAAGACGCCTATTTTCGCCTTTTCTCATAGCTGTGGTGACGGCAGCGTGTCCGCTCCCTCTCCCACTGACACACCTGTGTTGACGGTAGCGTGGCCCTCCCCTCTCCCGCCTGTATATTGGCGGTGATGGCAGCGTGCTCGCTGTGGTGACGGCAGCGTTTCCGCTCCCCTCTCCCACCGACACCTACGTGGTGATGGCGGCTCGTCCGCTCCCTCTCCCACCGGCACATCCGTGGTGACGGCAGCGTGACCGCTCCCCTCTCCCACCGACACATTCGTGTGGACGGCAGCGTGACCGCTCCCACCGATACATTCGTGTGGACGGCAGCGTGTCCGCTCGTCTCTCCTACCAGCACATCCGTGGTGACGGCAGCGTGTCCGCTCCCTCTCCCACTGACACATCCGTGCTGACGGTAGCGTGGCCGCTCCCCTCTCCCGCCAGCATATTGGTGGTGACGGCAGCGTGCTCGCTGTGGTGACGGCAGCGTTTCCGCTCCCCTCTCCCACCGACACCTACGTGGTGACTGCAGCGCGTCCGCTCCCCTCTCCCACCGGCACATCCGTGGTGACGGCAGCGTGACCGCTCCCACCGACACATTCGTGTGAACGGCAGCGTGTCCGCTCCTCTCTCCTGCCAGCACATCCGTGGCGACGGCAGCGTGTCCGCTCCCTCTCCCACCGGTCGCTGTGATGGAGCGTTCATGCTCAGGGTGCATGGCCGCCCTGGATCCTGCGGATGACCAGGACCTCAGCGTGTCGTGCCTCGGCCCTGAGCAGCGGGGCCGTTGGCCAGCCTCCCCTCATCTCAGCCGGGGTCTTCTCTGAAGCGATCGGCAAAGAGAGTGGTGGGGGCCCCCAAACGACGGCGGATGACGAGCCAGCTCTCCTCGAAGGTAGATCGCTTGGCTGCCGACATGGAGCAGATGAAGGCGCCCCTCCTCAATCTGCAACCTGGTACTGGCCAGGTGGAACCTGCCATGCCAGAGTTTGCTCTGGGGTCGCCACCGCCGCTGCCGGAGGACGCCATATCCATTACAGCCTCGGCGAGCCACTTCAATGTGTCATCAGGGGACCCGGCCTCACAGCGCTCGGGGTTCTCCTCGCACTCATCTGCCCAGAGCTCTCGGGAGGGGACGGTTTGTTCCTCCGTGCAGAGCGTTATCCGCACTGCCCTGGCACACTTGCAGCCGAATGCACCACGTGCGGAGGTGGCCTCTAGCGCCTTCCACAGGCACAATCCTTCTCCGGTGGAATTCACATTCCGTCTTCGTCGGATTTTTTTGAGGGAGCTGCACTCATGCTGGAGAGATGTCACAGCCGGCTGATGGCCGTGCTCTGACGGCGATGGAGGACGCTGCTGTGGCTGGTCTCCACCACATGCCCCCCCCATCGAGCCCTCCATTGCAGCACTGATAGTGGCTCCTGATGAGGCTCTGAAGCCAGATCCCAAGTGCCCCTCTACCCAGAGTAGGGTTACTGATGGGCATATTTGTAAGGCTTATGAAACAGCGGCACGCATCGGCCGGCTGGGGAACACCCTTTTTCATCTGCTACTGGCTCTCTCCACCTCCCTGCAGGATGCACAGGTGGATGATTCCACACAGGACATGTGTGACATATCCCTACAGGCTTTTGGCCTCCCAAACGAGGGAACTGGGGCGGCTGATGTCCACCCTGGTGCACACGCGCCGTCATGTCTGACTGGCGCAGTCACCCCTGACGGAGACTGCTCGTAGGGTTCTTCGTCAGGCACCGGCAGAACCGGGGGAGCTGTTTGGGGCAACTGCCCTGGAAGCTCTGGACCGCACCGCCCTGGCCGATGAGACCAGGCAGCGACTGGTGCACCTTCACAGGAGGGCGCCCGCTTCCAGTACACCGGGAGGCCCTTCACCGGCCCCCGGGCCTCGCCCCCGGCCGCCTGCCCACGGCGGCCGGCGCGGCTTTCAGCGGTCTGTGAGTCAGCCTGCTGGTGACTTTCGCCCCCCTGTGCGCGGACCGTCCCACCAGCGTCGGGGCGTTGATCCCGACCGTCGCCCCCCCGGGACGTCCGGAGCCCGGGGGAGACGGCGCTAAGGCCACGGAGCCGGTCGTCAGCTACTTTTCCGGCAGCAGCTCGGTTACTGGGCTGCCTGCTCATTGGGGCCCGGGTGGTTTCCACCCTAGCCCAGGGGTACGTATTGCAGTTCCGACACCGGCCTCCTATCTCCGGCCGGGTTGAGATGACCATCGTCAGAGACCCGGCAAACATTCCGGCTCGGGCTCAGGTGTTGCCCGCCCTACTGGCCAAGAGTGCCATCATGCCGGTGGACCCCCCGCCGCGGCCTGGGGGTTCTACTTGAGCTACTTTCTCGTCAGCAAGAGAGACGACGGACGTCGTCCAATCTTGGACTTGAGGGACCTCGACGAATACATGAAAGTCCTGCCCTTCCGGAGGCTTGACCACAGCAGATGCTCTGCGTTAGTCAGGAGGAAGTGGTTTGCAACTGTGGACCTACAGGGCGCTTGTTTCACGTGCCGGTCGCGGCACGTCACCGGTAGTTCCGGGGGTTTGCCTACCGGGGCCACCGTTGTCGGTTCAGGGTGCTCCTGTGCGGGCTCTCCCTGTCACCGAGGATTTTTTTCACCAGGTGCGTGATGGCAACCCTTGCCCCTCTTATACCTTTGGGCCTGCTGTCGCTACGCCCCCTGCAATGTGGCTGGACAGCCTCGCCTGGATGCCAAGAGGCACGGGCGCAGGCTGGTCAGGGTTTCATGGGTGTGTGTCTATACCCTTGCACCCTGGGAAGGCGGGATATTCCGGCTGAGGGGTGTGCCCTTAGGTGCTGTCCCCTCCCTGCCGGGAGGCTGTCATCAGTAGTCCTCCCGGGTCCGCACGCGCCACATCAACGTGCTGGAGCTCTGGGCTCTGCACTTCACACTAACATTTTTTGCAACTCCTGTGGGGGAGGCACGTGCTGGGTCGGTCGGACAGTGTGTCCACTGTTCCTTGATCGGCCACCAGAGGGGGCCCCGACTCTGCACAGCTGCTGCAGGTGTCCCGGGGCCTCCTAGCGTGGACAGCTCCTCGCCTGCCCGGCCTTCGGGCGATGTTCCTGCCTGGAGACGGGAACCGGGTGACGGACTTCCTCTCCCGGCGCAAGCCGCCTTTGCAGAGGGTCCTCCAGAGGGCTCACGGGCTCCTCTTGGTGGCCCCCTTCCGACCGGGGAAACATAGTTTCCACTGCCGCGGAGGCTCTGCTGCGACACAACATGACGCCCCCCAGAGGGACCGTCTTTTCCAGCCGGGGATTCAGGTTTTGCACCCCGACCCCGTCGTTTTTGGCTCTGAGTCTGGCCGCTGCGGCGCCCGACCCATTGTTGTCAAGCTGTCCTGAACCCGTCAGGGCTGGCATCTCGAATGCCCATGTGCCTCCCACCCGCCTCTGGTATGAGTGCGACTGGGGGGAGATTCTCTGCCTGGTGTGCAGACGGGGCAGAGGACCCTGTTCTTTGCCCCGTGGCCACGATCCTGGGGTTCCTTTCGGTCCCTCCTGGATGGTGGCCGTGCTCAGTCCACTTTAAGGGTGTATGTGGCGGTCATTTCATCGCAACATGCCCTGGTTGAGAATGCCACCGTGGGGTGCCACCGGCTGGTTTCTCTTTCTCAGGGGGGCTCTGAGGCTGCCCCCCCCCGAGTAGCCCAAAGGCCCCAGTTTTCGATTCCATTCGATTTTATTTATATAGCGTCTAATACAACAGATGTCTCTAGACGCTTTCCAGAGAACCAGAACATAAACATGAATATAAACCCCCGAGCAGTGTGGGACCTGCCCATGGTGCTAGGTGCCCTCTCTTCTCCACCCTTTTGGGCCCTTGGCCCGGGTGGGCCTGAAGTGGCTCTCTAGGGGGATAGCTTTTCTCCTCGCCATGACATCGGCGAGTCGATGAGTTACATGCCCTGTCAGTCAGCTCAGGGGCTACGTTGTGGCCGAACGTGGCGTTCCTGCCCTAGGTCCTGCAGAGAGTGGGCCAAGCCCTTTGTGCCCCGTACGGGCCCTTGCTGCTTATGCTACCGCGCCTGTGCGACGGTCGGAGCAGCTTGTTCTCTGCCATGGTGGCCCCAACAGGGGGCGTGCTGTTTCTGGACAGCGCCGTCCCACTGGGTGGTGGACACCGTCGAGCGCACCCACAGGGCCAGTGGCCGCCCCTTACCAGTGGGGGTGAGGTGCCACTCGACCAGAAACGTTGCAGCTTCTTGGCTGCCCTGCAGGGGGTGCCTCTGGAGGACATCTGCACCGCGACTTCATGGACGTCGCCAGACACGTTCTCCAGGTTTTACCGGATCAATGTCGCCACTCCCAACCATTGGGCGTGGTTCTACTCCCGGGTCCTTCTGCCCCTGGTCAGTGAGGTATGTGACCGGGATCCTACGTGACATTGTTGGTATTCGTCATCCAGTGCCTACAGCACCGCCTGGCGGTCAGTAGGGACGAAATAGAACGAAAGTTACGCCTGTAACTACGGTTCTATGAGTCCCGGATGACCGCCAGGCCTGCCGGTCACTCCGAATCCTCGTGCTCTCGCGAGAAGATTCTAGGAGAAGATCCCATGCTGACGCCGGAAGATATACCCTTCCGGGGGTCATGCAGGGGTCACGGGTGACGTGACATTGTTGGTATTGTACTCGACATGCGCATGCATGAGGGAAGATATCCAGTGCTTACAGCACCGCCTGGCGGTCATCCGGGACTCATAGAACCGTAGTTACAGGCGTAACTTTCGTTATCACTTAACAGCTTCCATCATGATCACAGCGGCCAAACAAACCGTAACCACAGCTGCTACACATGACGCTGGTGACGTTTCTGTCCATAATGAGACGTTCTGAAGCCTAAATGTCCCTTTCTCTCCCTTTACAAGCAAATCTCCACTTTGGCCGGAGTTTTCAGGAATGATGGTTTTTGGAGACTTTGAGCTTCGTTTTGGTGTAAACGAACGGCTAAAACTCATGAAAACAGCAGCGTTGTTGCTGCGTGTAAACGAGGCCTCAGACCTGGACAGGTTGGACTGACGGCTACAGGTGGAGCGTCAAAGTGATCGTCCTGACAGGAAGTGTCTTAGATCCTCCCGTGTGGGTTTAATTCAGAAATGTCCTTTAATCAAGCAGATCATTAGTTGTTCAAGCTAAGACTTTTCAAGTGCAAGCGATACAGAACCTGATGTTTAGTTTCACACAGACTTCAGAATCTGTTGAATTAGTCTGATAAATATACAGAATTCAATCATTCTTATCTTTAACTGAAAGTAAGATATTAACTGATAAACTCAGTTGTAACAGAATTATTAGGCGTTTGCAAGTTAAGTCAAATTATAAATGACACATTACT
Organism: Cololabis saira; assembly: GCF_033807715.1. Taxonomy (NCBI): domain Eukaryota; kingdom Metazoa; phylum Chordata; class Actinopteri; order Beloniformes; family Belonidae; genus Cololabis; species Cololabis saira. The sequence goes on along the minus strand of NC_084600.1, from coordinate 45,955,684 downwards.
AAAAGTAAATTATTTTAATATGTTCTGCTCTCAGAAAACATCATTTTTAACTCTTTATAACATACAAGGATCATTATGATAAAAAGCTCAGGAATCCTGCATAAATGATATAAAACTGGACACATGATATAAAGTCCAGCAGTTCTCCACAGATCCATTCTGGTGTTAATAATTGTTGCTAGATCAGCTTCTGATCTCTAAACTGCTGCTTTGAACAATATTTGAACATCAACACTAATCAAAAGGATTGGTGTGTATGTTGGTGTTTTCATCTTAATCTAGTGTCAGACTTGGACCAGAAAAGCTCAGGATGTTCAGTAAAGGTGAACATGTCAGAGGAACAACCAGGAACCCACATCATGGATGTAACAAAAGTGTAAAAGCTGTTTTATAAAGTCCAGATACGGTGGTGACCCACGTGGACCTGATGACAAAGTTGATATTTGAAGAAACACTTCTCTGATGAGACTGGAACATGTTTTACTTTCTGTTCAGGTTGGAGAGGTGCGGTCTGTCAGAGATCAGCTGTTCTTCTCTGGTCTCAGCTCTGAAGTCCAACCCCTCCCATCTGAAACTTCTGGACCTGAGTGGGAACAGGAACCTGCAGGATTCAGGAGTGAAACATCTGAGTGGATTTCTGGGGAGTCCAGACTGCAGACTGGAGACTCTGGGGTCAGACATGTTTTAGTTGTGTGTTCAGATGAATCTGATGTGAAAGTTGTGTTGACACTAACCTGCAGACATCAGGCTGATCTTCTACTGATCCACACTGACCATCTGACTGCTCTGAGTTCTTCTTCTCTGCTTTAGTTTCATCTTAAACTTCCTCTTCTGATTCATTACATAAAACTAAACATGTGAATGTGTCAGACAGGAACAAATGAAGAACCAGAGATGTGCCTGAACCTGGAATAAAACATCTTCACCAACATGAATTAACTTTACAGCTAATACGTTCAGAAATGTCATCCAGATGTTAATAAACTGAGAGAGTCTGACAGACAATAGTGGACAGACTGAATGTGTAGTCGTCCAATATATGAGTTATAGAGCTCATTTACTAAATAACTTCTTACTGTGGATGAAATCAGTCAAACCAACGTTGGCTTCCTTTGACTAACATTACATTTAATTTTAACAAATATAAGTTTACTAAATATGAAACTCTAAACATTGAAAAACATAATTTTCTGTGTTTTTAATATTATTCTTTAATATATCTGTTAAGATCATTTCATCCAGGTGACATCAAGACATAAGGTGCAACAAATAATGTCTTTTTATGGTTTTCAGTGTAAAACTAAATATAAATCCATGTGTGTTGAAGTTAGTAAAGTGAAATAAAGCTGCTGTCTAGACGATGAGTTTCCTTCATCAGCAACAAAACATCCAACAAGAACATCAGAAACTTTGTGTTGAAACTATGTCGTCACTCAATCAACTTTTTCAGAGAAAATGTTTGAAAAAACTCCTAAACAGACAAATATGTCCTGATTGATGAAGAAATGTCTCCTTAAAAACATGGAAATGATGAATATTGTTCATTTATTCATCGTTTATGGAAGAAAACATTTGAACAAATTCAAATTTTTAATGCATTCAAATGCATTGATCACATTAAAAAGTGGAGGTGCCACAATTTAATTCAGTTAATTGAAGATCAAAACAGAAGTAATTGGAACCAAGTAAATCAGATTAAACGTGGGCATTCAGCTTCAAGTAGTGAAGCTAAAAACCAAATATCCGACCCAGAAATCAGGGAGTGGTTCTGACTCAGACCTGAACAGCCACATTAAGACAGTAGTGAAGTCAGTTATCACTTAACAGCTTCCATCATGATCACAGCGGCCAAACAAACCGTAACCACAGCTGCTACACATGACGCTGGTGACGTTTCTGTCCATAATGAGACGTTCTGAAGCCTAAATGTCCCTTTCTCTCCCTTTACAAGCAAATCTCCACTTTGGCCGGAGTTTTCAGGAATGATGGTTTTTGGAGACTTTGAGCTTCGTTTTGGTGTAAACGAACGGCTAAAACTCATGAAAACAGCAGCGTTGTTGCTGCGTGTAAACGAGGCCTCAGACCTGGACAGGTTGGACTGACGGCTACAGGTGGAGCGTCAAAGTGATCGTCCTGACAGGAAGTGTCTTAGATCCTCCCGTGTGGGTTTAATTCAGAAATGTCCTTTAATCAAGCAGATCATTAGTTGTTCAAGCAAAGACTTTTCAAGTGCAAGCGATACAGAACCTGATGTTTAGTTTCACACAGACTTCAGAATGTGTTGAATTAGTCTGATAAATATACAGAATTCAATCATTCTTATCTTTAACTAAAAGTAAGATATTAAATGATAAACTCAGTTGTAACAGAATTATTAGGTGTTTGCAAGTTAAGTCAAATTATAAATGAGACATTACTAAAAGTAAAGTATTTTAATATCTCCTGCTCTCAGAAAACATCATTTTAACTCTTTATAACATACAAGGATCATTATGATAAAAACCTCAGGAATCCTGCATAAATGATATAAAACTGGACACATGATATAAAGTCCAGCAGTTCTCCACAGATCCATTCTGGTGTTAATAATTGTTGCTAGATCAGCTTCTGATCTCTAAACTGCTGCTTTGAACAATATTTGAACATCAACACTAATCAAAAGGATTGGTGTGTATGTTGGTGTTTTCATCTTAATCTAGTGTCAGACTTGGACCAGAAAAGCTCAGGATGTTCAGTAAAGGTGAACATGTCAGAGGAACAACCAGGAACCCACATCATGGATGTAACAAAACTGTAAAACCTGTTTTATAAAGTCCAGATACGGTGGTGACCCACATGGACCTGAGGACAAAGTTGATATTTGAAGAAACTCTTCTCTGATGAGACTGGAACATGTTTTACTTTCTGTTCAGGTTGTGGAGCTGCGGTCTCTCAGAGATCAGCTGTTCTTCTCTGGGCTCAGCTCTGAAGTCCAACCCCTCCCATCTGAAACTTCTGGTCCTGGGTGACAACGACCTGCAGGATTCAGGAGTGAAACATCTGTGTGGATTTCTGGAGAGTCCAGACTGCAGACTGGAGACTCTGAGGTCAGACATGTTTTAGTTGTGTGTTCAGATGAATCTGATGTGAAAGTTGTGTTGACACTAACCTGCAGACATCAGGCTGATCTTCTACTGATCCACACTGACCATCTGACTGCTCTGAGTTCTTCTGCTCTGCTTTAGTTTCATCTTAAACTTCCTCTTCTGATTCATTACATAAAACTAAACATGTGAATGTGTCAGACAGGAACAAATGAAGAACCAGAGATGTGTCTGAACCTGGAATAAAACCTCTTCACCAACATGAATTAACTTCACAGCTAATACGTTCAGAAATGTCATCCAGATGTTAATAAACTGAGAGAGTCTGACAGACAATAGTGGACAGACTGAATGTGTAGTCGTCCAATATATGAGTTATAGAGCTCATTTACTAAATAACTTCTTACTGTGGATGAAATCAGTCAAACCAACGTTGGCTTCCTTTGAATAACATTACATTTCATATTAACAAATTACAAATTTACCAAATATGAAACTCTAAACATTGAAAAACATAATTTTCTGTGTTTTTAATATTATTCTTTAATATATCTGTTAAGATCATTTCATCCAGGTGACATCAAGACATAAGGTGCAACAATTAATGTATTTTTATGGTTCTCAGTGTGTAAAACTAAATATAAATCCATGTATGTTGAAGTAAGTAAACTGAAATAAAGCTGCTGTCTAGACGATGAGTTTCCTTCATCAGCAACAAAACATCCAACAAGAACATCAGAAACTTTGTGTTGGAACTATGTCGTCACTCAATCAACTTTTTCAGAGAAAATGTTTGAAAAAACTCCTAAACAGACAAATATGTACTGATTGATGAAGAAATGTCTCCTTAAAAACATGGAAATGTTTTTGCATTTTATCAATTTCAAATTTTAACATCAAAACTCAGTTTCAAAATATTTCAAATGATATTTGAATTCAAAGTCTACCAAAGTTAAACCCATTAAACCCTGGAGCATCAATTAGTTTCCTTATTTTGACGAGTATTTGGTTCAACACAAACTCTACGCAGATTATTGATCACATGTGTGACATCAATATGAACATCAGCCTTCATAAAGTCCATCACCTTTCTAATTCTCAACTGTATGGAGCATTTAGGATGATGAAGATGATGCTGAATTGTAATGTATCTTTTATTCTTTATTCAGATTGCAGTACTGCAGGTTGTCAAAGATCAGCTGTTCTTCTCTGGTCTCAGCTCTGAAGTCCAACCCCTCCCATCTGAAACATCTGGACCTGACCAAGAACGACCTGAAGGCTGCAGATGTGAAGCAGCTTTCTGATCTGGTGGAGAGTCCAGACTACAAGCTGCAGGATCTCAGGTCAGTGGAGGTTGGACTCGGTTCTGCTGCTTCCAGCAGTTTTCTACTAAAACCAGTTGGTATCAAAGATCAGTGTTTCCAGTGAAGCTGCAGCTTCTCAGCAGCTGCTTTCCTCATGAATCTGTGAGAGGAGATTGATGACAGGCTGCAGGATTGGACAGAAACACAGAGACAGCAGTCGGCCAATCAGAGGGTCCAGATGTTTGTTGTAGACCAGTGTTGTGCTGGTGTTCACGTGTCCAGAAATAAAGGAGTATTCCAGCTGACGGCCTTCCAGGATGTTCAGACACACAGCTGCTCCACTGCAGCTCTGAACTCTGAATCCTGGATGTGCTGATGGAGGGATCTCTGCTAACACTCCTTTATCTGCTCTCTTCTTTCTTCTTCCTCTACAGCTGATGGATGGATCTCTGAAAACACTCCTTTATCTGCTCTCTTCTTTCTTCTTCCTCTACAACTGATGGAGGGATCTCTGCAAACACTCCTTTATCTGCTCTTTTCTTTCTTCTTCCTCTACAACTGATGGAGGGATCTCTGCAAACACTCCTTTATCTGCTCTCTTCTTTCTTCTTCCTCTATAGCTGATGGAGGGATCTCTGCTAACACTCCTTTATCTGCTCTCTTCTTTCTTATTCCCTCTACAGCTGATGGAGGGATCTCTGCAAACACTCCTTTACCAGCTCTTGTCACGGCTCAGACAGGACAGAGAACCCAAATGCACAACACCAGGCAGAATCAGAGTCCAAGAGGCTTTAATCCTTGTCAAAGGCAGGCAGGGGTCAAATTGGGTAGTCAGGCAGATCAGGCAAACAAAACCAAAACGGGCAGGCAAAAATCCATAAACCAGGAATCAGGCAGGGTCACAGGCAGGCAGGCAGAAACAGGACATGAAGGCTGGAAGGCGAGGCGAAAACACATGACAATCTGGCAACTGGTATGAGGAAATGGGCCGGTTTATGAAGGGGAAACTGATGAGGGGAAACCAGGTGTGGAGCTGGGCCGGGGAAGCACAGGTGAAGGGAATGAGGCTGATGAGGGTGGCAGGATCCAGACGACAGGAGAGTCAGTAACACAGCAAAAACAACCATGAACTGTGACCATGACAGAACCCCCTCCTCAAGGGACAGATTCCAGATGTCCCAAAACCCCCCCACCCAGGGTGAGCGGAGGGCGTCCGGAGGAGGGCCCCGGCCAACACATGGCCAAAGCTCCGGGGGCCGTCCTCGGTGCCGGGCAGACCAGCGAGGCAGTTCCGGGGGGCGGTCTGGGGGCTTGGCAGGCGGATCCGGGGTTCGATCTGGGGGCTTGGCAGGCTGGTCAGAGGGTCGGTCTGGGCATGCTGCAGGCTGGTCAGGGGGTCGGTCTGGGACTGCTGCAGGCTGGTCAGGGGGTCGGTCTGGGACTGCGGCAGGCTGGTCAGGGGGTCGGTCTGGGACTGCGGCAGATCCATCCAGGATCGCCTCAGGAAGGGGAACAGAGACCGGCGGGGCCGCCTCAGGAACAGAGACTGGCGGCGGGGCCGCCACAGGAACAGAAACTGGCGGCAAGGCCGCCTCAGGAACCGGAGTCGGGGCTGACAGGATGCGGGGAGCCGGAATAGGGGCAGACAGGATGCGGGGAGCCGGAGCCGGGGCAGACAGGATGCGGGGAGCCGGAGCCGGGGCAGACAGGATGCGGGGAGCCGGAACAGGGGCAGACAGGATGCGGGGAGCCGGAACAGGGGCAGACAGGATGCGGGGAGCCGGAGCCGACAGGATGCGGGGAGCCGGAACAGGGGCAGACAGGATGCGGGGAGCCGGAACAGGGGAAGACAGGATGCGGGGAGCCGGAACAGGGGCAGACAGGATACGGGGAGCCGGGAACAGGGGCAGACAGGATGCGGGGAGCCGGAACAGGGGCAGACAGGATGCGGGGAGCCGGAACAGGGGCAGACAGGATGCGGGGAGCCAGAACAGGGGCATGGCAAGCTCGGGCTGGGGCTGGCGCTGACGCCATCGTCGTTGCCTCCCCTGAGCCTGCAGGCTCCTGGGCCCACCCAGAGCCAGGCGTGTTCCCCAGAAAGGGGGAAGAGACTGGGGTGGTTCCGGGACCACCTCGGGAACAGCAACAGGCTGGGACTGGCGGCATGTCCCTGTCCTCTTCACCATACGGTGGTAGAACACCACTTGGTCCCCATAAAAAAACTCCCATAAATCCACATCCTTACGTGGTAGGTCCATGTTGGCTGGGTTCATTCCTTTGGCCACATTGTACTGTCATGGCTCAGACAGGACAGAGAACCCAAATGCACAACACCAGGCAGGATCAGAGTCCAAGAGGCTTTAATCCTTGTCAAAGGCAGGCAGGGGTCAAACCGGGTAGTCAGGCAGATCAGGCAAACAAAACCAAAACGGGCAGGCAAAAATCCATAAACCAGGAATCAGGCAGGGTCACAGGCAGGCAGGCAGAAACAGGACATGAAGGCTGGAAGGCGAGGCAAAAACACATGACAATCTGGCAACTGGTATGAGGAAATGGGCCGGTTTATGAAGGGGAAACTGATGAGGGGAAACCAGGTGTGGAGCTGGGCCGGGGAAGCACAGGTGAAGGGAATGAGGCTGATGAGGGTGGCAGGATCTAGATGACAGGAGAGTCAGTAACACAGCAAAAACAACCATGAACTGTGACCATGACAGCTCTCTTCTTTCTTCTTCCTCTACAGGTGGGGATGGTGAGAGTGTCCAGGACGGATGAGTCGTGTCCTGATCGTCCTCAGAGCTGAAGCAGCACCAGTTTGTGTGGACAAACTCTGACTGGACCGTGATGATGATGAAGATGAAGATGTACATAGTTTCAGAATTACAGTTTTACAAACTCCTCATATATTCATTTATTTCATGTTAAGTCAAAAAGTCATTATTCTTATTGTATTATTGTTAAAAAAAACAGTTAATCAAAATGTAGACTGTAGTGCCCAAGCACTTACAGTGTGAAGGCCCTATTGTATCTGTAGGATTTTTTTTCGTTTTCTTTATTTATTTTTCCGACTAAATGAGGGTCTTTTTTCCCCTAAACGTGCCCCAAAGTCACCAAATTTTTCACCAAGCCAGGCCTTGTGAAAAATGTGATATTTAATGGTTTGCATTAATGGGCGTGGCCTAACGGCTCAACAGCGCCCCCTAGAAAATGTTGTGCCTCAAGCCCCACAATACGGTTTGACGTACATGAATGAAAATCGGTACACACCTGTATCATGTCGCAACTTAAAGAAAAGTTGGTGCCATTGCCGAAACCCAACAGGAAGTCGGCCATTTTGAATTAATCGTGTAATTTTGGCACAATTTATGCCATTCTTTTGGCAGTTAATGCAGCCCGAAGTGTACTACGAATGTAGTGATAGATAAAAGTCTGTGCTGCCGCGGCGGAGCTGCTCAGCAAAGCAGCCGTCTCCTCCACCGAGTCACATGACTCCCCCGGTGTTTTCTTTTTAATTACATGTTTCCGTTTCATTCCAAGTTTTTCTTTTGTTGTTTCTCTACGTGTCACTGATGGAGAGTGAAGAGATCCGTGGAAATAGCAGCGTTTGTTCATGAAACACAAATGAACTTGACTTGGTCAATGAATGTTCCTCAAAGTTTGTTCTAGTAAATATTTTGCGCTTTGAGACTTGTTCTTCAGGTGAAAATGCGCTCTATAAATACAATTTATTATTATTATTATTATTATTATAAATATTGTTAATGTTATCTGGATATTATGATGATTTTTAAGACTTCAAAGAAAGTCAAAATTCTTCAGTAAAACTTGGATCTTTTCTCTTGTGCAGTTTACTGTGGTTAATAAGTGTTTGTCTGTGATTAGTCTCAGTACCAGGAGCAGCACCGACCATCACAAGGCACTTTTTATTCTCTTGTTCACCATCAGCTCTCGTTATTTTATTTATTATAATACTGACATAGATTACACTCTCATTTTACCACAAATTGCGCAAAACACTTGAATACGCATCAGATATGAAGAAAGAACCCAAAAGGTTTAAGCCAACATAGATGAACTGAATTGAATTAAAACACATCAACACAAATGTTCAACACTTGTTCATCGGTAGTTGAAATGGATTCTGATCTCTTATTGTAGCGTTTAAAATGTGAGGATTTCCATGTTTTTCAGTGTTCTTGTTGCTGTAGGAATGGGGGGGGGGTCTGTTAATCGGATTCTCAATGAGGATGATGGATGCGTACCAGACGGTGGAGGAGCCGTTTACTGAGTTCTGGGGGGGTTATGACCTTTGAATGACCTAATACAGGTGTGTTTGGATGTGTTTTAATGACCCTAGGGGGAGGCCATGCAGCCAGCAGGGTATGGGGGAGTGGTGTGAGGTTGCGGGGAGGAGGTAAACCGGTTGAATCTGTCCTCCCCAAAACGCCTGTCAGCGTTGTCTGGTTCCCTCTGCGGAGCCGAAGGATACCAGCCGTGAAGAGAGTCTAACAACCCGTGCTGCTCCATGAAGTTAAAAAGACCAACTGAAATGACACGACTGGATTCCAGCCACCGTCTCTCCGTCCTTTGGTCCTGCTCTGACCTGCCAGGAATAACGCTGCGTCTGTTTCATCCTGGCCTCTCTGGATCAAACCAGCACCAAACCGGCACCAAACCAACACCAAACCAGCACCAAACCAGCATCAAACCAGCATCAAACCAGCACCAAACCAGCATCAAACCAAACCAGCACCAAACCAAACCGGCATCAAACCAAACCAGCACCAAACCAAACCAGCATCAAACCAAACCGGCATCAAACCAAACCAGCACCAAACCAAACCAGCACCAAACCAAACCAGCACCAAACCAGCATCAAAACAAACTGGCATCATACCAAACCAGCATCAAACCAAACCAGCACCAAACCAAACCAGCACCAAACCAGCACCAAACCAAACCAGCACCAAACCAGCACCAAACCAGCGCCAAACCAGATCCAAACCAGCATCAAACCAGGACAAAACCAGCATCAAACCAAACCAGCATCAAACCAGCACCAAACCAGCATCAAACCAGCACCAAACCAACACCAAACCAGCATCAAACCAGCATCAAACCAGGACCAAACCAGCATCAAACCAAACCAGCATCAAACCAGGACCAAACCAGCATCAAACCAAACCAGCATCAAACCAGCACCAAACCAGCATCAAACCAGCACCAAACCAAACCAGCATCAAACCAAACCAGCATCAAACCAAACCAGCACCAAACCAAACCAACACCAAACCAGCATCAAACCAGCACCAAACCAAACCAGCATCAAACCAAACCAGCACCAAACCAGCACCAAACCAGCACCAAACCAAACCAGCACCAAACCAAACCGGCATCAAACCAAACCAGCACCAAACCAAACCAGCATCAAACCAAACCGGCATCAAACCAAACCAACACCAAACCAAACCAACACCAAACCAAACCAGCACCAAACCAGCGCCAAACCAGATCGAAACCAGCATCAAACCAGGACCAAACCAGCATCAAACCAAACCAGCATCAAACCAGCACAAAACCAGCAACAAAACAAACCAGCACCAAACCAGCACCAAACCAGCACCAAACCAGGACCAAACCAGCATCAAACCAAACCAGCATCAAACCAAACCAGCACCAAACCAAACCAGCACCAAACCAAACCAGCACCAAACCAGCATCAAACCAAACTGGCATCATACCAAACCAACATCAAACCAAACCAGCACCAAACCAGCATCAAACCAGCACCAAACCAGCATCAAACCAAACCAGCACCAAACCAGCACCAAACCAACATCAAACCAAACCAGCACCAAACCAGCATCAAACCAAACCAGCACCAAACCAGCATCAAACCAAACCAGCACCAAACCAGCATCAAACCAAACCAGCACCAAACCAGCATCCAACCAGCATCAAACCAAACCAGCATCAAACCAGCATCAAACCAGCATCAAACCAGCACCAAACCAACATCAAACCAAACCAGCACCAAACCAGCATCAAACCAAACCAGCACCAAACCAGCATCAAACCAAACCAGCACCAAACCAGCATCAAACCAAACCAGCATCAAACCAGCATCAAACCAAACCAGCACCAAACCAGCATCAAACCAGCACCAAACCAAACCAGCATCAAACCAGCACCAAACCAGCATCAAACCAGCACCAAACCAGCACCAAACCAGCATCAAACAAGCACCAAACCAGCATCAAACCAAACCAGCACCAAACCAGCATCAAACCAGCACCAAACCAAACCAGCATCAAACCAGCACCAAACCAGCATCAAACCAGCACCAAACCAGCACCAAACCAGCATCAAACCAAACCAGCATCAAACCAGCATCAAACCAAACCAGCACCAAACCAGCATCAAACCAAACCAGCACCAAACCAGCATCAAACCAAACCAGCACCAAACCAGCATCAAACCAAACCAGCATCAAACCAGCATCAAACCAAACCAGCACCAAACCAGCATCAAACCAGCACCAAACCAAACCAGCATCAAACAAGCACCAAACCAGCATCAAACCAAACCAGCACCAAACCAGCATCAAACCAGCACCAAACCAAACCAGCATCAAACCAGCATCAAACCAGCACCAAACCAGCATCAAACCAGCATCAAACCAGCACCAAACCAGCACCAAACCAGCACCAAACCAGCACCAAACCAGCATCAAACCAGCACCAAACCAAACCAGCACCAAACCAGAACCAGCATCAAACCAAACCAGCACCAAACCAGCATCAAACCAGCATCAAACCAGCACCAAACCAGCATCAAACCAGCATCAAACCAGCATCAAACCAGCATCAAACCAAACCAGCACCAAACCAGCACCAAACCAGCACCAAACCAGCATCAAACCAGCATCAAACCAAACCAGCATCAAACCAGCATCAAACCAGCACCAAACCAAACCAGCACCAAACCAGCACCAAACCAGCACCAAACCAGCATCAAACCAGCATCAAACCAGCACCAAACCAGCATCAAACCAAACCAGCACCAAACCAGCATCAAACCAAACCAGCACCAAACCAGCATCAAACCAAACCAGCACCAAACCAAACCAGCACCAAACCAGCACCAAACCAGCATCAAACCAGCACCAAACCAGCATAAAAAAAACCAGCACCAAACCAGCACCAAACCAGCATCAAACCAGCACCAAACCAGCATCAAACCAGCACCAAACCAGCATCAAACCAGCACCAAACCAGAGCCAGGATCAAACCAGCATCAAACCAGCACCAAACCAGAACCAGCATCAAACCAAACCAGCACCAAACCAGCACCAAACCAGAACCAGCATCAAACCAAACCAGCACCAAACCAGCACCAAACCAGCATCAAACAAGCACCAAACCAAACCAGCATCAAACCAGCATCAAGCCAGCACCAAACCAGCACCAAACCAGCACCAAACCAGCATCAAACCAGCACCAAACCAGCATCAAACCAAACCAGCACCAAACCAAACCAGCACCAAACCAGAACCAGCATCAAACCAAACCAGCACCAAACCAGCATCAAACCAGCACCAAACCAGCACCAAACCAGCATCAAACCAGCATCAAACCAAACCAGCACCAAACCAAACCAGCATCAAACCAGCATCAAACAAGCACCAAACCAAACCAGCATCAAACCAGCATCAAACCAGCATCAAACCAGCACCAAACCAGCACCAAACCAGCACCAAACCAGCATCAAACCAAACCAGCACCAAACCAGCATCAAACCAAACCAGCATCAAACCAGCACCAAACCAAACCAGCACCAAACCAGCATCAAACCAAACCAGCATCAAACCAACATCAAACCAAACCAGCACCAAACCAGCACCAAACCAGCACCAAACCAGCATCAAACCAAACCAGCATCAAACCAACATCAAACCAAACCAGCATCAAACCAACACCAAACCAGCATCAAACCAGCACCAAACCAGCACCAAACCAGCATCAAACCAAGCCAGCATCAAACCAAGCCAGCATCAAACCAAACCAGCATCAAACCAAACCAGCATCAAACCAACACCAAACCAGCATCAAACCAGCACCAAACCAGCATCAAACCAAACCAGCATCAAACCAAACCAGCATCAAACCAACACCAAACCAGCATCAAACCAGCACCAAACCAGCATCAAACCAAACCAGCACCAAACCAGCAACAAACCTGCATCAAACCAGCACCAAACCAGCATCAAACCAGCATCAAACCAGCATCAAACCAAACCAGCACCAAACCAGCACCAAACCAAACCAGCACCAAACCAGCACCAAACCAGCACCAAACCAGCATCAAACCAGCATCAAACCAGCAATAAACCAGCATCAAACCAAACCAGCATCAAACCAAACCAGCACCAAACCAGCACCAAACCAAACCAGCATCAAACCAAACCAGCACCAAACCAGCACCAAACCAAACCAGCATCAAACCAGCACCAAAACCAAACCAGCACCAAACCAGCACCAAACCAGCATCAAACCAGCACCAAACCAGCATCAAACCAGCACCAAACCAGCATCAAACCAGCACCAAACCAGCATCAAACCAAACCAGCACCAAACCAGCATCAAACCAGCATCAAACCAGCATCAAACCAGCACCAAACCAGCATCAAACCAGCATCAAACCAGCATCCCACCAGCATCAAACCAGCACCAAACCAGCACCAAACCAAACCAGCACCAAACCAGCATAAAAAAAACCAGCACCAAACCAGCACCAAACCAGCATCAAACCAGCACCAAACCAGCACCAAACCAGCATCAAACCAGCATCAAACCAAACCAGCACCAAACCAGCACCAAACCAGCATCAAACCAGCACCAAACCAGCATCAAACCAGCATCAAACCAGCATCCCACCAGCATCAAACCAGCACCAAACCAGCACCAAACCAAACCAGCACCAAACCAGCATAAAAAAAACCAGCACCAAACCAGCATCAAACCAGCACCAAACCAGCACCAAACCAGCACCAAACCAGCATCAAACCAGCATCAATCCAGCACCAAACCAGCATCAAACCAGCATCAAACCAAACCAGCACCAAACCAAACCAGCATCAAACCAGCACCAAACCAGCACCAAACCAGCACCAAACCAGCATCAAACCAGCATCAAACCAGCACCAAACCAGCATCAAACCAGCATCAAACCAGCACCAAACCAAACCAGCATCAAACCAGCACCAAACCAGCACCAAACCAGCACCAAACCAGCATCAAACCAGCATCAAACCAGCACCAAACCTGCACCAAACCAGCACCAAACCAGCATCAAACCAGCACCAAACCAGAACCAGCATCAAACCAAACCAGCACCAAACCAGATCCAGCATCAAACCAAACCAGCACCAAACCAGCACCAAACCAGAACCAGCATCAAACCAAACCAGCACCAAACCAGCACCAAACCAGCATCAAACCAGCACCAAACCAGCATCAAACCAAACCAGCACCAAACCAGCACCAAACCAGCATCAAACCAGCACCAAACCAGCATCAAACCAGCATCAAACCAAACCAGCATCAAACCAGCATCAAACCAGCACCAAACCAAACCAGCACCAAACCAGCACCAAACCAGCACCAAACCAGCATCAAACCAGCATCAAACCAGCATCAAACCAGCAATAAACCAGCATCAAACCAGCATCAAACCAAACCAGCATCAAACCAAACCAGCACCAAACCAGCACCAAACCAAACCAGCATCAAACCAAACCAGCACCAAACCAAACCAGCATCAAACCAGCACCAAACCAAACCAGCACCAAACCAGCACCAAACCAGCATCAAACCAGCATCAAACCAGCACCAAACCAGCACCAAACCAGCATCAAACCAGCACCAAACCAGCATCAAACCAGCACCAAACCAGCATCAAACCATCACCAAACCAGCATAAAAAAACCAGCACCAAACCAGCACCAAACCAGCACCAAACCAGCATCAAACCAGCATCAAACCAGCACCAAACCAGCATCAAACCAGCATCAAACCAGCATCAAACCAGCACCAAACCAGAGCCAGCATCAAACCAGCATCAAACCAGCACCAAACCAGCATCAAACCAGCATCAAACCAGCATCAAACCAGCACCAAACCAGCACCAAACCAGCATCAAACCAGCATCAAACCAGCACCAAACCAGCATCAAACCAGCACCAAACCAGCACCAAACCAGCATCAAACCAGCATCAAACCAGCATCAAACCAGCACCAAACCAGCATCAAACCAGCACCAAACCAGCATCAAACCAGCACCAAACCAGAGCCAGCATCAAACCAGCATCAAACCAGCACCAAACGAGCACCAAACCAGCACCAAACCAGCACCAAACCAGCATCAAACCAGCATCAAACCAGCACCAAACCAGCACCAAACCAGCACCAAACTAGAACCAGCATCAAACCAAACCAGCACCAAACCAGCACCAAACCAGAACCAGCATCAAACCAGCATCAAACCAGCACCAAACCATCACCAAACCAGCATCAAACAAGCACCAAACCAAACCAGCATCAAACCAGCATCAAACCAGCACCAAACCAGCATCAAACCAGCATCAAACCAGCACCAAACCAGCATCAAACCAAACCAGCATCAAACCAGCACCAAACCAAACCAGCACCAAACCAACATCAAACCAAACCAGCAGCAAACCAGCACCAAACCAGCACCAAACCAAACCAGCATCAAACCAAACCAGCATCAAACCAACATCAAACCAAACCAGCACCAAACCAGCACGAAACCAGCACCAAACCAGCACCAAACCAGCATCAAACCAAACCAGCATCAAACCAACACCAAACCAGCATCAAACCAGCACCAAACCAGCACCAAACCAGCATTAAACCAAGCCAGCATCAAACCAAACCAGCACCAAACCAGCACCAAACCAAACCAGCATCAAACCAACATCAAACCAAACCAGCACCAAACCAGCATCAAACCAACATCAAACCAAACCAGCACCAAACCAGCATCAAACCAGCATCAAACCAAACCAGCATCAAACCAACATCAAACCAAACCAGCACCAAACCAGCACCAAACCAACATCAAACCAAACCAGCACCAAACCAGCATCAAACCAGCATCAAACCAAACCAGCATCAAACCAACATCAAACCAAACCAGCACCAAACCAGCATCAAACCAACATCAAACCAAACCAGCACCAAACCAGCATCAAACCAGCATCAAACCAAACCAGCACCAAACCAGCATCAAA
Organism: Cololabis saira; assembly: GCF_033807715.1. Lineage (NCBI taxonomy): Eukaryota > Metazoa > Chordata > Actinopteri > Beloniformes > Belonidae > Cololabis > Cololabis saira. The sequence goes on along the minus strand of NC_084600.1, from coordinate 45,939,986 downwards.
CCAAACCAGCATCAAACCAGCATCAAACCAACACCAAACCAGCATCAAACCAGCATCAAACCAACACCAAACCAGCATCAAACCAGCACCAAACCAGCACCAAACCAACACCAAACCAGCATCAAACCAGCATCAAACCAGCACCAAACCAGCATCAAACCAGCATCAAACCAACACCAAACCAGCATCAAACCAGCATCAAACCAGCACCAAACCAGCATCAAACCAGCCCAGCATCAAACCAGCATCAAACCAAACCAGCACCAAACCAGCACCAAACTAGCACCAAACCAGCATCAAACCAGCATCAAACCAGCACCAAACCAGCACCAAACCAAACCAGCATCAAACCAGCCCAGCATCAAACCAAACCAGCATCAAACCAGCATCAAACCAAACCAGCACCAAACCAAACCAGCATCAAACCAGCACCAAACCAGCATCAAACCAGCACCAAACCAAACCAGCACCAAACCAGCATCAAACCAGCACCAAACCAAACCAGCATCAAACCAGCATCAAACCAGCCTGTAAATGCTAATATTTAATGTGTGAGCATTTCTGTCCAGAGACCAAACCAGCACCAAACCAAACCAGCACCAAACCAGCATCAAACCAGCATCAAACCAAACCAGCACCAAACCAGCATCAAACCAGCATCAAACCAGCATTAAACCAGCACCAAACCAGCACCAAACCAGCACCAAACCAGCATCAAACCAGCCCAGCATCAAACCAGGATCAAACCAAACCAGCATCAAACCAGCATCAAACCAAACCAGCACCAAACCAGGATCAAACCAAACCAGCATCAAACCAGCATCAAACCAAACCAGCACCAAACCAAACCAAACCATTTCTGTCCAGAGAACTCAGAACTGAATGTGTGTTTTCAACCTGTACCGCTAAAGAGAAAGGGATGTTTTAAATGATCTGAGACATTAATAAAGTCTGAAAGAAAGTAAGTTGAGGACTGTCTAAGTCAGGGGTCACCAACCCTGGTCCTCGAGGGCCGGTGTCCCTGCAGGTTTTAGATGTTTCCCAGGTTCATTGCACCATGATACAAGTGACTGTGTCATCAACAGAAGTATCATGACTTTGATGACAAGCTGGTGACGATGATTAATTAGAATCAGGTGTGTTGATGCAGGGAAACATCTAAAACATGCAGGACACCGGCCCTCGAGGACCAGGGTTGTTGACCCCTGGTCTAAGTGCTTGTTGAAAAATAAAAAAGTAAGTATAAAAACAGAATAATCTGCAATGTGTGTTAAATGTTTTAAATACCTTTGAGAAAAAAGGAGTAAATATTAAAAGTAGTCTGTGTCCATTTAGAGCAGTGTTTCCCAACCTCAGTCCTCAAGGCCCACTGTCCTGCACGTTTTAGATGTTTCCCTTCATCATCACACCTGATTCTAATTAATGGTCCTTATTAGCTTGTCATCAAGGTCTGGATAGTTCTGTTGATGACACAGCCACTTGTATCACGGTGTGTTGAACCAGGAAACATCTAAAACAGTGGTTCTCAACTCCGGTCCTCGTGACCCCCTGCCCTGCATGACTTAGATGTTTCCCTGCTTCAGCACACCGTGATACAAGGAGCTGTGTCATCAACAGAACTGTCCAGACTTTGATGACAAGCTGGTGACGACTGTTAATTAGAATCAGGTGTGTTGATGCAGGGAAACATCTAAGACATGCAGGGCAGGGGGTCCCGAGGACCGGAGTTGAGAACCACTGATCTAAAACATGCAGGACAGTGTTGGAGGACCAGGGTTGGGAAACATCTAAAACATGGAGGACAGTGTTGCCTCGAGGACCAGGGTTGGGAAACACTGATCTAGGGTCAGAAAATAAGTTGGACAAATAATTAAAAGTTTCAATAAATGTCTCCCTCTAGTGGATACATAAATTACTACTTTAATATTTGTCTTGTCTCCCTCTAGTGGAGATATAAAATCATTGCGTTTATATGCTGGACCCTCAAACCAACCCTAGTGAAATCCCTGGACGGGTGTTACACCAGGATGTTGCGTGCAGTGCTAAACATCAGCAAGAGTGCACATGTAACCAACCAAGTCCTATATGAAGGAATGCCAAGGGTAAGCGAAAAGGTTGCTGTAAGGAGAATGAGACTTGCAGGGCACTGCCAAAGACACAAAGAACTGTCAGCCAGCAAGCTGGTGCTGTGGGAGCCAACACGCGGGCGCCGGTCAAGAGGACGTCCTACACCAACATATGTGGACATACTCAAGAAGGATGCCGGGGCCCAGAGTACCAGCGAACTGGAAAGTTGTATGGAGAATCGGGATGACTGGAGACAACGATGGACGGCTCGTCTGAGGACGACCTAGTAGTTTACAAATCGAATCTGGAAATTGTTGTGGTTTTTTATCAATATCAAAGTGGGAAATGTTCTTGGTACGGAACGAAAGTAACAATATACACCAAAAATAATTTAAGAATATATTAAAAATATAAACAAGTATAAAGGAACAACATACATATAAAATAAAAAACAAAATAAATTAAAGCTCCCCCACATTCCTGGGTCAATAACACTATAAAAAGTGCCTTTGCTGTTCACATAAAACTCAACTTATCATCAAATCATATCAGAAAATAACAATCTAACCCGGTTCTTAACCCGGTTCTTAACCCGGTTCCTAACCCGGTTTTTAACCCGGTTTTTAACCCGGTTCCTAACCCGGTTCTTAACCCGGTTCTTAACCCGGTTCTGGTTCTTAACCCGGTTCTGGTTCTTAACCCGGTTCCTAACCCGGTTCTGGTTCTTAACCCGGTTCTTAACCCGGTTCTTAACCCGGTTCCTAACCCGGTTCTTAACCCGGTTCCTAACCCGGTTCTGGTTCTTAACCCGGTTCTTAACCCGGTTCTTAACCCGGTTCCTAACCCGGTTCTTAACCCAGTTCTTAACCCGGTTCCTAACCCGGTTCCAAAATTTTGAGAAAAAAGACGAAATTTTGATGAAAAAGTTGAAATTTTGAGAAAAAAGTCGAAATGTCGAAAACACACAAAAAAACGCACGCTCGCACGCAAAACGCACGCACGCAAAAACGCACGCACAACGCACGCACGCGTTCCTAACCCGGTTCCTAACCCGGTTCTGGTTCCTAACCTGGTTCTTAACCCGGTTCTGGTTCCTAACCCGGTTCTTAACCCGGTTCTTAACCCGGTTCTGGTTCTTAAACCGGTTCTTAAACCGGTTCTGGTTCCTAACCCGGTTCTTAACCCGGTTCTTAACCCGGTTCCTAACCCGGTTCTGGTTCTTAACCCGGTTCTTAACCCGGTTCCTAACCCGGTTCTGGTTCTTAACCCGGTTCCTAACCTGGTTCTGGTTCTTAACCTGGTTCCTAACCCGGTTCTTAACCCGGTTCCTCAGCTGACCCCCCCTCCAGGTGGGCGTGTCCTCAGCTGGTCCCGCCTCCAGGTGGGTGGAGTCCACCAGCAGTGATGTCATCAGGCCCCACCCCCTGCTCGCTCCGTGTTTCAGAGTGGGGAGTTCAGCTTTATTCATGGTTAATACCAAGTTGGTAAAAACCAGGCATATATATATATTTATTTTAATAATAAATATAATATAGTCCTCAGCAGAACAATTTACCTGCAATGAGCGACAAAACACACACTGTGGTTAGCAGCATATACATACATGTACCTATATATATGTACATGTACATGTATATACATGTATATATGAATAGTTAGCACCATATACATATGTATATGTACATGTACATGTATATACATGTATATATGACTAGATAGCACCATATACATACATGTATATGTATATTTATATGTACCTTCAATTCAATTCAATTCAATTTTATTTATATAGCGTCTAATACAACAGATGTTGTCTCTAGACGCTTTCCAGAGATCATAAACATAAACATAAACATAAACCCCCGAGCAATTATTATATAAACAATGGCAGGTAAAAACTCCCATAGTGGGAGAAAAACCTTAAGCCAAAAAGTGGCAAGAAAAAACTCCCCTTTAGGAGGGAAGAAACCTTGAGCAGGACCAGGCTCATAAGGGGGGACCCTCCTGCCGAAGGCCAGACTGGGGGAGTCAGGGACGTCAGCAGCACAGCAGGCAGGTGGAAGCAGCAACGGGATGACCAGAGGTGGGGGGGGGGGGGGGGGGGGGGGGGCGTCAGCAGCACACAAGAGGTGGGGGGGGGGCGGCAACACAGGCCAGAACGCAGCTCCCGGGGCTCCGGCCTGCAAACATGCACAAAAGAGAAAAAAGGGGGGCCGGCACAAGAAACTTCAGGAGCGATGGACAAAAATGATAGCTATGAGATATTTATAATAAATAAAAATGGTAATGGAGAAGAGAGGAAGGGAAGAGGAGAGGAGAAGAAGGGTGAGAGGCACCGCCCAGTGGATCATGTCGGTGCCCCCCTGCAGCATAGGCCTATACATGGGTATATACATGTATATTTGTCTGGTTAGCACCATATACATACATGTATATGTATATGTATATACATGTACATGTATATACATGTACATACATGTATATGTATATGTATATGTGTATGTAGGACTATACATGTATATACATGTATATATGACTAGTTAGCACCATATACATACTGTACATATGTGTATGTAGGACTATTCATGTACATGTATATATGTACATGTACATGTATATATGTACATGTACATGTATATACATATATGTATGTCTGGTTAGCATCATATACATACATGTATATGTGTATGTAGGACTATACATATACATACATGTATATATGTATATGTATACATGTATAGACATATGTACATGTATATACATCTATGCATGTCTGGTTAGCACCTCCACTGGCTCTCCAGATCTACGAGGGAAAATAGCATCGACTTCAATACAAAGTACAGTAAAACTAACATAAGTGACGGCAGGAACAAAACGAAAAACACACTGAAATAGCAACTTCCGTTACATGACTGTGTATGTTACAAGAATTAAATAATTTGTTTTAATGCCGTTAATAAACTTTTTGGGGAGAACCAAAAGATCGGGGCTTACTGTTAACAGTATGTTGGAAACTGCTACTAACGTCCAGTTAACGGTCATGAAAGCAGAGACCTGAACTGACCCGTGAACACCAGCAGATGGTGCTGTTACTATACAAACATTGTTCAGAATATATACAATATATATATATATATATATATATAAAGAATCTATTAAAAAAAAAAAATATATATATATATATATATTTAGGAACCCAGGTCCCTGAGACTGAACCAGGACTAGAGACCAGGGGCCTTATGTACTAAGAGTGCGGCGCACAAAAAACGTGCGTACGCCACTTTCAACGCTCACGGTCGGATGTACAAAGAATGACGTGAACGTAGAAAGCTGCGGTCCGTCACTCACACATTAAGGCTGGTGTACGCACTTTTCTGAGGTTTGGTCCGTTGGCGACACTCACTGGTGATGCAGTGAAGTGCAGAATATGAGGAAACGTAACGTCAACAAGTTCACGACCACGTGAAGGACATGACAGTCCCCACATCACCAGATAAATTACACAAGAGTGGAGCTGCAACAATCTCACAATCAACCACATGATCTGAACAAACAACTAAAGGAGCTCAACGATGGAACCTGCAAATCCTGATGGAGCTTTGGCTCCGTTAGAGGAACCTGCTGATGGAGGATCAGGAGCGAGTCCTCAGGCCACACACCGATCTGCTGGTCCAGGACTAAGACTGAACCATCAGCTGGTTCAGGTACCAAGAGGATCCTCCTGGATCTCTGCCCTGAACTGGACCAGCTGCTCCGGTTCAGACCAACATGATGCTTCAGCTGGATCTGCTGACAGGTCGGACATCTCTGTCACCATGACGACCGTATTACATTAAAATTAATTTTGCAGCAAAAACCGGTTCTTTAAAGTTGTCTTAAAAAAAAAAGGTGTCACGGAAAGGTGATGATGTGCATGTGTGAACTGATGTGATTCAGCAATGATGAAATAAGTTTTTATTGAATGTTTAGGCAACTTTCAGAGTCTGATATGGTGTCGGCTGCAGGTTCTGCAGGATCCAGAAAGTGTTTCTCCGGTGATGGACCGTTGTGCCAAAAAGTGATTGCCTGCCAGAATCTGATTTCTTCTGATGTGTGGCCGCGGGAGCGCGCACAGCAACCCGTTGAGCGAAAGCGCTAAAACGTCAGATTTTCAGATTATGAAACTCAAGAATGAGATCAAGTCATATTTAGGCAGAAACAACTTTTCATTAAATGTATTTGGCCTTCAATCAATATTTGGCAGGTAAAAAGACCCATTTTCAGGGGAGAAATCAGTTTCTGGCAGGAAATCACTTTTTGGCACGACACCGGGATCTAGACCAGTCTCTCCTCCTGCGGATGCAACACTCCGAGTTAAAGCAATTTTGCTCTTTATTTCTCACGTTTGCACCTCGATAATCCCGTCGGCACAAATTGTCTTTATTTCTGCAGCGGAGGAATCAGATCGTGATGCTTCATGTTTTAAATATAAATCCATGTTGTTCACGTTGTTATACTTATGAGAGTGGTGATCGCGGACATCCACAATGTGTAAGACTAAATAAACGTGTACATTGGTCTTAATGCGTCAGCATGACAATAAAGCGGAACGAGGAGCCGTTTTTCATCCACCAAAAATTCTGGTGTCGGTTCTTAAATTACAAACAAGAAAAGCAGAGTGTAATGATTCACTAACGCTGCCCATAAACATTCACAAACCCGTACGATCGTAATAAAACCACAACTCTTCACCGAACGCAACGCAATGCAACGCAAAGCAAAAAACACCATAATGTAGCCTAGGTGTCAAACTGAATCCCATAGGGCCGGTGTCCTGCATGTTTTAGATGTTTCACTGCTTTAACACACCTGATTCTAATTAATCATCGTCACCAACTTGTCATCAAAGTCTGGATAGTTCTGTTGATGACACAGTCACTTGTATCATGGTGCAATGAAGCAGGGAAACATCTAAAACCTGCAGGGAAACCGGCCCTCGAGGACTGGAGTGCGACACCAGCTGAAATCGGAAGAAATGCTCGAAAATGAATTATTTATTCCAGCTCGATTTTTTTTTATATATGTTTTACCTGTTTTTGCACATTTCTTGTTAGGATGAGCGGTTTTTAATGGATAATTATCTTCATTATCATATTCTCCCTATATTTGAGGGAGGAGACGGGGCGGAGTGTTGTGCTCCCGCGCATGCGCGCTCAAATCCACGCTGATTGGGATGTACAGAGAAACCTGCGTGGATTTGGGCGTACGCACAGTTTTGTACATATGAATTTTTGCGTTCTTGTTAATTCCACGCACGGATTCAAGTTGAAATCCACGCACTCTTAGTACATGAGGCCGCAGGTCCTGGTCCAGGTCCAGGTCCAGGTCCAGGTCCAGGTCCTGGTCCAGGTCCAGCTCCTGGTCCTGGTCCTGGTCCTGGTCCAGGTTTCTTCCTCCTAAAGGGGAGTTTTTCCTTGCCACTGTTTGTCGTAAGGTTTTTCTCCCACTATGGGAGTTTTTACCTCCATTGTTTATGTAATAATTGCTCGGGGGTTTATGTTCATGTTCTGGTTCTGGAAATATCCTGGAGACAACTATGTTAGAATAGACGCTATACAAATAAAATTGAATTGAATTGAATTGAATTGAATTGAATTGAATTGAATTGAATTGAATTGAATTGAATTGAATTGAACTGAATTGAGTCCAAGTACTGGCCAGTAAACGACATGGTCATTTATGAACACAGACTGAAGTCTCACACACAGAAAAGCCGTTGCTGTTCCAGAAAAACATCCAGGTCCACAGAAAGAAATAAGTGATCAATAAGAGACGGGAGATGATGGAACTGTTGGGGTGTTGTGTTTCTCTGTGGCGGTCCTGGCAGGAAACCACCAGAGGGCGCCGAGGACCAGAGGGCTGATTCCTGCTGATTCTCTTCACACCTAACCCTAACCCTACTCCTCAAGCCTCAGCACTTACCTTTTTTAGCATTTATTTCTATTCCCTTATTTTTAATATATTGTACTAATCCTGGGTTTCTTTTCCCCTCTTGGTACCATTCCCTCGGTCCTAATAGGAGCAAACGCACGCCCATCCAAGATACAACTCCCTATTTTTTCTTTTTTTTCCTTTTCTTCTTCTTTCTCTTTTTCTTTTCCTTTCTCTTTTTCTCCTCTCTTCCCTCAACAAAAATTATTTTTCAATAAAAAGATACAATTTTTGCTTGGAACCACGGTCGTCTTCCACACATGTGTGGAAGACGACCGTGCTCCCACTGCTCTATCCCGTTTCCTCAGTACAGTAGGCTCGTGCACCGTATCCCAAACCACAAAAACCTAACCCTAACCCCAACCCCAACCCTAACCCTAACCCTACTCCTCAAGCCTCATCACAACCTGGACATAAACCTGAACATAAACCTGGATATTAACCTGGACATACGGAGCTGCTGGCCAGGAACTCTCTGCCTGAGTGTTAACCCGTGTGGAGCTCCAAGCCCTTCATACACCAAAAGTGACTACTAACCCCCCCCCCCAAATAAAACAAAAAAAAACGTTCAAACTAACCCCCCCAAAAAAAACCTCACAAGGATTCTGCCTTGAGTGTCTTAAGTGTCTTAAGGGAATTCCCTACAGGAGACACAACCAAAGAGTCCAAATGGGTAATTAATAGCTACAGGATAGGGTTAGTGTTATGTTGTTCACTGTTCAATTTTATGCTTATTTTTTAAATCATTTTGTGTGTAAAATGTCAGCAAATTGAAAAAAGATGGTGAAAAAAATCAGTCAGTCCAATTCATGAACCATTAATAAAGGGTATGGAAAACACTTGGCAGGGTGCTATTACATGACAGCATCATATCAAAGTAGAATTAAGTTATATTGCTTTTCACTGCCAATCACAAATAACAAACTTGTTCAAAATGTTTGGCCAATATTGTATTTAAAAAAAAACTTTTGATATCTAAAAATAAAAACAAAAACCCAGAAGAATGGGGCACCAGTGCTGCAGAGTTTCATCTGTGTTTTAATAACCCAGTTGTTTTTACGTTCCAGCTGTTTAAGATCGTCTTCCAGACACAGGAGGGGTAAGTGTTAGAGAAAAAAACAATTCTATCAATTTGGGATATGCTACTGTGAGTTTTCATTCCAGGAATAGTAAGAATAATTTGTGAACAACTTTATTGTTTTAATAAAGTGAAAAGCTCTACAGTATCAATGTGTAAAGCTTTGAACCTTCACATTGGTCCCTGGGAAGCCCCTGGTGTCAACGTGAAGCAGTCGGAAAGTCACTTTTTTGAATCCTGGTGTTCCTGGAGATCCTGGTTTTTCCTGGAGATCCTGGTTTTTCCTGGAGATCCTGGTTTTCCTGGAGATCCTGGTTTTTCCTGGAGATCCTGGTTTTCCTGGGAAAAACAGTGAACCCCACATTGACTGATATTTTTTTTCAAGTGTGTGACTATTTGTACAAAGAGAAAAATCGCTGCTTAGAACAACGACAATAACCAAAAGTTAACAAAAGACAGTCAATCCCAAACCGGCCTGCTGATCAAACGTTAATCTTTTTGGATTGAATAACATTCGAGAGTCCGATTCTAGTTCACATTTCTCCTAAAGACAAGATTATGATGTGGGGAAAAGCACAGATTGTCACATTTGTTTTAGAGTTTTCAGCTCTGAAGAAAAGGACAGAGTAAGAAATTGCACCGTACATGTTTGTCACTTATTCAAACCTGGACCAACATTTGCACTTCACAAATACACAAATTACGCTTTAAAAATACTGGCAGTTTTCACAGATTGATCACATTGTGGAACTTCAGTATGATTCTCTCAGGATTCATTGATGATAAATTGTGCTTCTGCTATACCTGCATAGAATGTCTCCATTTAAGATAAAACACTGACAGATTCAAGAATTATATACTGTCTTAGAAGAATTACATAACACCATAAATGCACCTTCACACTCAAGTCTCCTTAGCTAGATACAGGTAGAAAAATTGGCACTGGTCGCAAGTGAAGTTTTGTGCCAAAAAGGGTGGAGGAATAGACATGCCGTCATGCACGCTGTCAGCCAGAGTTGTCTCTCCAGAGTGAGTCAAAGTTTCCCAGTGATTCAAGTCTGTGCACAGGCTGAACAACAGACTCAAAGTGCTGTCACTCTTCTTTTTCTCACCACCTAAATCCTCCTCTTCCTATTATCTCCCTCCTCCTCTCCATTCATCTCTTTGTCCGTCTCCCCTCTCCTTCCTGCTGGCTAATTGCTGTTGTACCATACCGGTTATTTCTCCCCTGAGCCTGCAGAAGTTTTACATGGGCAGACACTGTTAGACCTCCAGGATGTTCAAAAAGTCGTAACACTCCCAATTGCACCTGCGGGGCCAGTGCAACCCAGAAGGGGATTTCACCGAGCTGATGATGGGCACACTCTTCCTTCCTGAACCCACATAAATCTGTCGGTGGGTTCTGTCCTGTGCTCTAATATTAAATCTGTTTTCCATGACATGCTGCTCTGCAGGGAAGGCAGAGCTATTGTTGACTAACATGATGTGTTTTGGCCTGGAGGACGAGGCGTGCTTACAATTCACTCTTTATTGTCATAAAAAGACCCACTGACCTCATGGTGTTGGGAATCTCTCTACTGCTGATGCACAGTTGTTTTAACTCAAATATATTTATAAATGTATATTTTGCGCAAAATGCACTGATACATTTTACACAGCCATGTGTCGCAGAATGATTTTCGGCTGAAACACGGCCAGAGTTTTGGTTCTCTACTCATGCATACACTTAAAAACACCTTGACTTTTCCTCACAAAAATATGACAAGAATGGACTTGTAAGGACATTTCTCAGCAGAGTGAAGGACCTCTGTCATCTAACAGTCTGAATGGCAGAGACTCCTGGCCTCGGGCTATAATCAAACACACACACATACACACACACATGCACACACACATACACACACACACATACACACACACACCTACACTTGTGGGGACGAATGCTCACATGGACATGCATGCACTTACGCAAGTATTTGTGTTCTGAAAACTCACAAAGTATACAATTGTTTTTCAAGGCGTTATGAGTCGAATCAAGTCAAATAGTCAAATAGTTGTAACATTTAATTTCAATGTTTGTAAAGAGAAAAAATTATGCACAAATTCCTTATAAGTTGCATAAACAGCTTGTATGCTTGTATTTTTAATGCAACAGACAGAATAAATACATTAACAAATAATGCACTTTGGCACAAGACATTAGAACATTTTAAAACATATTAAAACATGTGAAAGGACCTCATTGTGAACGAGGTCTCTTCATTTTTAAGGTCTCACATTTTAAGGTCTCAAGCAGTTGGCAATCTCAGGACTAGAAGATGAAATATTCTTTAGACCAAACATTTTGAATTAGAAGATTATATTTTTACCAATAAACTGCATGCAGCAATACGCAGTCTAGAGCACCAGTGCACTTTAATTTATTTTTGTTTATATGGCTATTACTCTACAGTTACAGAATTACTGCAATACTGAGTTATGGTAAAAACACAAAGATCTCACACCAACTTCTTGTCTGAGAGTGTTCTGCAGTGTCCTGAGAGTTCGGGGTTCACAGTGACGGATTTGACCGGTTACAGAGGGACGTTGTGCTCGGGCTCCTGCAGGCAGCTCATCTGCCACGGAAGCCCCAGAGCGTTCGCCGGCTCCACAAACGTGTCCATGTATCCCTGAGTGCAGGAGCCCCAAATCCCCGGCTGATAGCCCAAACCCTCGCCCAGCTGAAGGCGCCGCGCCGGACTGGGCGTGTGATTGTGGGGGCTGCTGCAGTGTCCGTTGGAGGTGTAAAACTGTCCGTCGGGGTGATAACAAGGATAGTGCGGGGACGGGGGGCATGACGATGCAGAGTTATCCAGGTACACGTGTGGATCTGAAGACAACCTGTGCACCGGAGGGCCTGGCTGTGGCTGCATCTGTTGAGACTCGGAGGAATGCCAGGGGACGTAGCTCTGATGGTCCAGGCGAGGAAGAGCGACCCTGGTCTGTTCCAGCCGGGATGCTGCCATCGCTGCCGGTCCCACGGACGACCGGTAGCATTCCCGGTGGCTGCAGGGCTTGCTTGGAGGGTTAGAGCCCAGGAACACAGAGAGAGCAGAGATGTGGTTGATGGCCCTCTGAAGAGTGGCGATCTTTGAAAGTCGTTTGCCGCTAAGGTCGTGATTCAGGGCGACGCGGAGAGCGTTGAAGGCTTGGTTGTAGTCCATTATCCGCTTTCTCTCCCGGACATTAGCAGCCATTCTTCGAGCTTTTGAGCGGACGGGTCGATTGCGCTTCTTGGCGTTGCCTTCTTCGGGGTCACCGGGGCTGCTGGTTGAACTCTCGCTGTCCTGGAAGTTTGGGTTAGAGCTTCCCTTGCCTTCACCTTCTGCCAGGATAGCAAACTCCAGCTCTTCCTCCGAAAACTCTGACCCTGCAACGCTGCTGCAGCTCATCGTGTCAATAAAGTGGACACCAGACAAGTCAGAGCAAAGTCTTCCTGCAATTCCAGTCGTTGCAGTGCAGTGAGAAGATGTTATTGGTAAAATGTGGTCTGCACAGTCTGCTGGCACTCCTCAAAACCCTCCGGAACAGCTTCTCAGCTTGTTCAGTGTTGGTATTTGCTGCTGAGCAGCCCAGTTATTCTCTCCGTCTGACTCCTCTGGCCCGTCGGTACTAAACCTCTGGAAGACAGGTCGCCCTGCTTTTATAGATCTAGAGGTCACATGATACAGTCACCTGTAAGGAATCTCTCTCCCTCTCTCTCTCCCTCTCTGTCTCCCTCTCTCTCTCTCCCTCCCTCCCTCTCTCTCTCTCTCTCTCCAGGTTTATGGGTGCCCTGCAGGTAAATGTTACTGTCACCTCCTGCAGGTAAATGCAGGTAAATGTTAAATGCAGGTAAATGTTAAATGCAGGTAAATGTTACTGTCACCTCCTCCTCCAGCTCCGACTTATCTTCACATCCTTCAGAAAATCTCACAGGAAAGATGTCTTGTATATATACATATATATACATATATCTTGTACATGTGATACATTAGACACACGTGTTTCAAAATGCAAATCAACTCATATTTTCTTAAAAGGTTTTATTGAGCTGGTTTTCCATCTTGAACACTTTTATAACCTTCAAAAATGCCAATGTTGTTACAACTCAAGACAGAAAGGACTGAGCTGTTTACCAAACTAAATCTCTTCAAATCCCATAAATTTTGTATTTGCAAATGTATATTATATATGTACTAATATATTTAGAGTAAATTATCTCAAGCATTACTTTTTCTTTGCTCTGTGTTACTTATAACTCTTTCTTTTTAAAATAATGGGTCATGAAGGAATATTAACTCCAGCTAATAAACCATGATGCTCATCTTTGACTCTTATCCATCTTGTCCCTTTTGTCCAGCCTGGGAAGAGAGGACAGTCTTGTGTCTTGTTGCTTAGATTCATCCTGGCAATTAGCGTCTCTGGAGCGGCGATTCCCTCTCTGTCTCTCTCGGCTTTAAGGGCCGTGTAATTTAGAGTTGCTGCCCTGGAACCCGTTCCCATAAATCAGGTCTGGGCAGCACCGGAGGAGAGAAGAGCAAAGACTTGAAAGAGAGGGGAAAACAGGGCTAAATATTTCACAATTAGAGTCTGTGATTGCTGCTGGCTTTAGCTATCAATCTTTGATGGTTTGGATTGTAAAGACGGGGTTCCATTTTAGTACAACTGGGATTCTGTTAAAGAGTGAATTTCTTTAAATGTCGTATTAATTGTCCTGTACATTGTACCTAGCTTAAATAGATGGCTGCTACGCTGAAAGTCTCTTCTACCATTATTTTATTTATATATATATATATATATATATATATATATATATATATATATATATATATATATATATATATATATTATTATTATTATTATTATTATTATTATTATTGTGCTACTGTCCCCCTTCCAGTAAATAGATGGAATAAAGGCTTACGTTCACATGACAGATTTATGTCCTTAATAATAAAGCTGCAAATGAAAAGTGATTCCATTGATTAATGTGCTGATCATTGCTTTCTTTCAGCCTTCTTCCTTTTTATTATATGTGTTACTTTTAGAGAAAACAAACAGTTTTACTCTCTTTTGACTGTTTAAAAATATGTCACTTTATATTTGTATGTAGATATTGAAAACAGATCAGTACAAATGTTTGGATACTTGGTTGGGTTGTTTGTGTATTTGTTTTTGCAAGGTTTTCAGTGCTGCAAATATATTTGACTCATTGCTGAAAGTTTGGTCCTTGTGCAACACACTGGACCTCAGTTTGAAGCACGACTTCTCATTGGACGGTGTTGTGGTTCAGTTTGCTGAGGACCCAAATGCAGGAGAGCAGGAGCCAGGAGTTGCAAAAACCAAGGATTTATTTAGAAAACCAAGAACTAAAAGCGCTGCAGAGCAGGATCAACAAAAACCAGGATCAGGAAAAACTACGAGGAGACATGGAGGAAGAACCAGTACGGACCGACAGGGAACAAAGGAATGACAAGACCAGATATACTGAGGGGATAACGAGACACGACGAGACACAGGTGCAGACACAATCAGGGCAGATGAGACACAGGAGGGACAGAACTGAAACTCAAACTGGGGGGGAAGTGTCAAACCCTGACAGACGGTGACTATAGTATATTTATACTAACTACAGAGTACTGTAGAACACGTCTAAGGGATCTCTCATAGTTTTATCAATGTATATTTATTTTTTGGCCCTTTTATAATGATACAAATAGAAAAACAGTGATGAAATTCAAGCTAACCCAATTAATCAGGTAACTGAATAATCAGTCCGGGTGATTATAAGCATTTATTTTATAATTGACATCAGTTAACCTTAAAGGTATTGTGACATGAAAAACACATTTTTCTTGATTTTTTGTGTTTTGTTGGGTGTCTTGACATCAATTACACCCAAAAAACAACGAACTTTTAACATTCAGTGTATTGTGTGCTTTCTGGGATTTTCCACACAATTATGCAAAAACGGCGCATGTGGTTTGGTGGCGGGCCGTTACGTATAGACCCGCTAAATCACCGCCCCCTCCACCCAGATCCCTGCCTCCTCTCCTCTCCAACGCACCATAAAGGCTGATTTATGGTTCCGCGTTACACCGACGCAGACCCTACGGCGTAGGGTTACGCGGCGACGCGCTACGTACGCTGAACCCTACGGCGTAGGCTCTGCGCCGATTTAACGCGGAACCATAAATGAGGCTTAACACGCCTCTTCTGTTCTAATCACCGGAGGAAAACTGCTAAGAAGACCCGCGGCCACTGACTGGACTTAAGATAAGGGGACACTGCTGCTTGCACGCCTTTATTTTTATGATTGTTTGCGGTGGACTGCTTCGCCGTGCTGCTTTTCCGTGCATGCTTCGCCTGTCGCTCCCGGCTTAACTCTCCGACGCCGTTGTGAGCGTATTGCTCGCGGGGAGCTGCGGTCCCGGTCCTCTGGTCCCGGTGGGACTTCATCCCCGGGCTGTAGTCGCCCTGTCTGGGCTGTGTGTCGGTGTTTGTGGTTTGGTGTGCGCGCGTGTGTGTGAAGACGGCAGAAGTGTGTAGCGGTTGGTTGGAGGAGGTTTGGAGGAGGAGCTGAGCAATGATTGACAGGAAAGGGGAAAAAGGAAGCGTTTTTCACAGTGCAAAAAAACACTGTCATAAAAAGCCAGGAATGGAGTACTAGAGTGAAGTTTTTCTTGTTACACTCTTTTAGACACATTTGAGGGATGTTGGCCAAGACTTTTAATAGTGTTAAAAGCATGTTAAAAATGATGTCACAATACCTTTAAGATAATGTGAATAAAAGCAGACACATTTTAGAACAAAAGGACCTTTACAAGCAAACATCAGTATTTAGTCTCCATACAATATTAATTAGGATTTATTAGTGTTGAGGTTTCAGGGTCACTTGCAGATTTTTTCTGTTTCAAAGAAATAGTCAAAGAAATCAAAGAAAAATATCAAAGAAAAAATAAAATATCAAAAATAATCAAAAACAAAAATATCAAAGAAAAATACTAAATAAGAATGTCATAATACATTTGAAAACACCAACTTTAGGGATGCTTAACATTTTTTATACAGTATAATTTACACTTAAGCTTGCTACATTTTAAATTAAGCAAGAAAAACAATTATTAGGCTAAATTCTGTTCAGTTAAAGGTTCATGATCAACAACGTTTCTGAATTCAAGTCTAAATCTCAGAGTTAAATCCACCAACGTCTGCTCAAAGAATGAGTTAATCCTCATGGGTTCCAGCCTGAATGTTTTATCTGAGTGGTGAAAAGCTGTGATTTAGATATTTCCTAAGATATTTCCTAACATATGCATCAGCTCATCATAAACTTTCTTTTCTCTTGTTTGGAAACAAAGGTCTAGCGATCACCGAGATCCTGACATCATTAAAAAGTTCAGACGAGTGTCGTCATGTCAAGTGCAGTTAAAACCTTATTCACATCCACAAACAGGAATAACAGAGAACCAGTTTAAGCATCTCAATATTTGGCATTTTTTGATACTTCATTCCTGTGAATTTGAAAATCTACACTGATACAAATATTGTGCTTGATCTACTTAAAAAAAATAAGTCAACTTTTTGCATGAGATTATTATGTAGATCAAGAAAGACTAGTCTTTGTATAAACTACTTAATTTTATGTATGTAAATAATACAGTTTGCAAGTACAGTCAACTTAATTGTGTTAAGATCTTTATTTATCAAAATTAAGTTGACTTTAAAAAGAAAAAAAAGAAAAAAGGAAATAAAAAGAAAAAAAAGGGAAGAAAAAGAAGAGAAAAAGATAAAAAAGGGAAAAAGGAACAAAAAAGGAAAAAAGAGAAAAAAAAGGGAAAAGGAACAAAAAAAGGAAAAAAGAGAAAAAAGGAAAAAAAAGGAAAAAAAAAATAATTTAATTTTATTTACCAAAATTAAGTTGACTTTACTTGCAAATTAATCTTGTACATACTAAAAATTAAGTAGTTTATACAAAGACTAGTCTTTCTTGATCTACATAAAAATCTCATGAGAAAAAGTCGCCTTAATTATTTAAAGTAGATCAAGATATTTTTTACTTTGGTTTTTCTGCTTAAACAAATAAAACATGTTTCATCTAAACGTTGGTCAATCTGCCCAATAGATTAAAACTGTTAAAGGAAAAGTAAATATGTAGTTTGTGTGTAAATGTAAAGATTACTGGGATTAATTACAGAAAAACTGCTTATTAAGGAAAAAATGCACCATGTCTTGTTTGTTGAACAAATGCAGATTAAGTTCAAAACTAGATGTTTTAATGTAAAGCAACAAACCTCATTCTGTAATTGTTAATATCACAGATTTATATATGTTATATTTACATGCGCTTAGATTGATATTTTTCAGTGTACCAACTAAGACCAAACGTTTCTGCTTCCTTTCTTCTGCTGATAATCTGAATATTGTTAAAAGCGTTTTAAACTGGGCTCCTGTCACTCAGCTCCAAATGTGCATGGCCTTTATCACGAGTAGTGATTTATGTCTTCACAAACATGTCAGATTTACTGGGGGAGCGTATGAAGACTCGGACTCTCCCCGGCCATTCATTTCTGACACCAGTAATTATCAGCCCCAGGAATAAATCAGCAGATTTTATCCTGCACTTTGCTCTGATGGAATAACTGTTTTCAAGGGAGAGGATCTGCCAATGTCACTGAACCTAAGATTTGTAAATCTCCCGCTCAAGCCCCCGTAATGACGGGTTGTTAGCTGTTTGTTATTAGAGGTCTGTGTGCCAAAAGTTATAGATGTATATTTCCAAAGGGATAGTTAGGGCTAATAAGTGAGTAAGTCCAGGTTCGCTAACCTTGGCTTTGCACTGGTATGTTAATGCATGTTTTTGGTGTCTGCCGCGGAATTTTCTCACCTCAATAAAATGTTTCCAGTCAAGAAAAAGCTGGAATAGTTTTAAAAAGTCAGTGTAATAATTAATTACAGCCAGTATGTTATAATCTCAAGACAGATATTTTATCTAAAACAAATAAGAGTGTATTAATGTAAAAGCCTAAAAGATGTTGCTTTTTTCTCCTTTTAAGATGGTGAGGAAAATAAAAGCCTTTAAAATCATGTTTATTTTCCATACATACCTTAGTATTGCCACCACTTAGCGATTGATAATCAAATTACTTATACAAAGCTTTAACATGGAGGTTCCATCACCACTGGGTTTCATTATGTATTATTATATTATATATTATTATATAGGACCTCTTACATGGTTCTTTGTGAGTAGCAGGTCGCTGTTCCTCCTCTGTTAAACTACTACCAGAAAAAATACACATAATGTGTCAGAATAAAAATCAGTGCATAGATTCCGCCATTTAAAAATAGCCTTGTATTATTATGCATTAATCAGTTCATCCATCCATTCATCTAATTTCCATACACATGTTAGTCGTGTCCAGGGGTTTGGGTTAGGGTTAGTTAGAGACTGTGGATCGGTCGCCACACAAAGACAAATGAGATAAACAACCAAACACTTACGGCCAATCACATTCACCCATTCATCTATCATGTTTTTGGCAGTGAAAAGAAGCTGGAGTTCCTGAAGAAAACCAGCCGCCTAAACCAGGAGAACATGCAGAAATGAAGACCTTCATGCAGGAAGAATCCAGTCCCGGTGTGTGTTGTTATGGAGTTTTGTTAACTATGCATTAATAACACACACACAAACACACACACTTAGCCACACATACATATACACGCTTACACACACACACACACACACACACACACACACACACACACACACACACACACACACACACACACACACACTCACACTCACACTCACACTCACACTCACACACACACACACACACACACACACACACACACATACACACTGGCTTGTTCACCTGCATGCTGCTCGGTAGTTTTTGGGGTTAGTTAGCGGTAGCTTAGCCTAACCTAGCCTAGCTTAGTTCAGACTGTGATTTGGGTCGATCGCTGCTCGTGTTTTGGTCGGCTCTGTGTCGGTTTTGTCGGTTTTGTGTTTCGTTTGTGGTTTTTGTTGCAGATTTCCAGTGCTGGACGTGAGGCCACGGTGTGTTCCTGCTTCCTGGATTGGCAGTGGATGTCGTCACCCCCCCCCCCCCCCTCCCTATGTGCGTATGCGTATATATATTAAATATAGTAATAATGCACATATATATCCCTTATGTTTTTAACGGCATGGTATCAACTATTAACATGTGTGCAGACAAGGTAAAAACAAATACAATGCATTAGTAGTAAACAGTAAACTGTTAACTGGATGAGGGATCTATAATGATGCACCATATTCTACAACTCGATCATATATGTTACATCTAAAGTAGTAAAGTTGTTTATAATCTGAGAAGAAAAATACATCATTTCTGTGTTCTGAGGCCTTTTAAAGTTCCAGAACTCTTCTCTTTCTGTGGTGACGGAGAGCAGAAGTGTTAAAGTTCCAGAACTCTTCTCTTTGTGACGGAGAGCAGAAGTGTTAAAGTTCCAGAACTCTTCTCTTTGTGCGGTGACGGAGAGCAGAAGTGTTAAAGTTCCAGAACTCTTCTCTTTCTGCGGTGACAGAAGTGTTAAAGTTCCAGAACTCTTCTCTTTCTGCGGTGACAGAAGTGTTAAAGTTCCAGAACTCTTCTCGTTCTGCGGTGACGGAACTGTTCACTTCTCGGTAGCTTTGATTTCATCACCGACAGTCGTGTCGTCAGTTATAGAGCTCAAACCCGTCTGAGTCACAAAAACAAAACACGTAATCAAACCAAACAAGAGTTTGAGGAATAGTTAGTTAAGGGAAAGTACAAGTGTACACCCAAGTGAAACCTACGTGTTTTTGGTTTTCTTTCTGTTGTTGTTCTGTGTGTTTCGGTTTATTCCTTTAACGACATGACAGTCGACCTTGGACATTTTCTCAAGTTTGTTAAAAACAAAACGTGAAGACAGCTGCCACGCTGACACAAAAGTCATGAATCATTCTGTCATAAATTACTGGCAGTTACGTGTAGTTGGCTGCTGCCGTCTCTTTCAGAAACATGCCAGCTATAAAACCCAGTTATCGGGTTCAAACAATGCCCTGCGAACTCCGGCATGCACAGCTCCGTGCTGAAAGTGTTATTCACAGAAAATCTGTCGTCTGTACGTTAGCTATTAATCATCCAGGTGTGTTGACGTCTATTCTGCAACATTAGAGATGTTTCCAGTAGCCACTGGAAAACTGATGAGTATTTTAATGTATGTGGAAGAAACTGCTTTAATAACATAGGTGGGAGATTATAATATATAGTATAAGTAACTGGGAGCAAAGTAAATAAACATGTCATCATTTTTCAGGATGCAAATCTTACTAAGATAGAGTCTACTGGAAAAAGAACAAGCATCTTTCAGATTATATATGTATATATATATATATATATATATATATATATATATATATATATATATATATGATTAAATCATTTATTTCATTCAATATTAACCAATTTGTGTTTTTATTCTCCTTTCAAAATATTCCATAAATTCCAGTTCAAAGGGCGGTTGATTAATGAGGTATTTTTGCTTGAACCGGGTCATAAAGGAGGTTGGTTACCATGTACACAAAAACAGCACACATAATGTTATGGCCACTAAAAATGCTGCAGTCTCTAATTTAGCCATAAGCAGAACATTGCTGTAACCTTTCCTTCTGGTGATTTATATTGTGTAGCAAAACCATCCAAATCTGTCAGCACTGATGTCATGACATGTCTAACAGTTTCCTCCAGAGTGGAATGTCAGCGCGTTGCCTCCCCTTCCTTAAATGCTTGAATCATAATATGAATCACTCATTTTTACTGGATACTACGTACATTAACAACAAACTGGTTGGAGAGCTGAAGAGATGTGTATTTACTGCAGAGGGCGAAGGGCAAAGTGCCGAAGGGCACATGCTGAAATACATGTATGCTGTTTTCTGCAGCCCCATGTACATGACAAAAATGCAGAAAAAGGCAGCAGTGTGTATTCATAGAGCATTCCTTCCAAAGAGAAGTTAGTCATTACGCTGGGTTATCATTAAAGGGTCCGTTTGGAGCGTTAAAACATGTGGTCAAGGTTAACTGTCTGTAGGCGAGTTCCCACACAACCACAAGTAGTTAAAGTGATACCTTTTGACCACTGAAGAGGTAACAAAGTAGCAGTCAAACCGTGAATAACCTACATTTAACTTGAGTCCAATAAGTTTACAATAGTTACACAATCTTAAACATCCATGTAAAGTGTTGGTTTGAGAGAAATTGATTGATTGGTAATCACGCGGAGATGTGATAAAGGGGGGGTCCAAACATTGTTCAAGCTTCTGAATATTGAAGGACAATACAAATAAATATGAATGTGCAAGACAACAGTATATTTATTTACTCAAAAGGAATGTTATCATTTTTCTGTCATTTCACAGTCTCTAATAATAGCTTTGCTCTTCCGGTCATGGGTCATAACTTTTGTTTCCCCCTCTAGCCAGAAAACTCTCAATACTAAAAGAACAAGGAGTATATAGATGTCATTAGGGCAGGTTCGCTCTTTTCTCAAAAGCTGCAAATTTGACATCGACCTCTTTAAATCAAGACAAGAGGGATATCTTCATTCATTTATTTTCCTAAAGAGCTGGGGCCTCATTTATAAAGCTTGCTTGCGCACAAAGCAGGGCTTGAAAGATGCGCAAGCCACCTTCTACGCAAAGGTTGGGATCTAAAAAGAAAAAACTAACCGAAAAATGTGCGTATCCCTACGGCAACCCTGACCCTCCCGTAGGAACTTACTAAAGATCTGGGGAACTGGCGACGCAGACGGTGAGGTGGTGAAATGAAGCCAGATTCATGTCATACTCTTAATGTCATCACATATCACAACATATATCAGAATTATAATATAATAGCGCTGATCGTGTCCCTCTGTGTGTGAAGCTCAGCGTCAGTTAGGACTCTGCTGCTGCTGGAGCTGCAGCCGCGGTGCAGGACACGCCGGGGACCTCCTCTTCACTTACCACTTTAGGACAAAACAAATGAGGGGCTAGGGAGCCCCACGGAGCCCCTAAAGGGACACAGATTTTTCCATATATATAATGAGTTTTTCGCGCGCGTGAAACCTTTATGTGCGGGTGTAAGCCTAAATTAGGGTTCCGCGTTAAAACGACGCAGAGCTTACGGCGTGGGGTACGCGGCAACGCGCACCTACGCCGTAGGCTCTGCGTTGGTGTAACGCGGAACCATAAATCAGCCCTGAGCAGCTCTGAGGGGAGACGGGAGTGGGGGGTGAAGGGGGGCTGCCGGGCCGGCTTTCACACAGGGTGTGTTGATGATTTGCAATCACAGGCTGAGCCTACCGTTAGTTTTTAAACTGTAAAGTGGGGGGGACAAAAACATGATTTTGAAAAGTGTGTGGGGGGACATGTCCCCCCTGTCCCCAGTGGAAATTGCGCCGTGGCACTCACGGGCAGCAACGGCGTGCTGCCACTCACTCGCTTTATTTTATACTATTTATATACTACTTATACTTTTACTGTGACCACCAAATAATGTCGTTTTCCTGTCCTCCACCTCAAAAATTTAAATTTAGTGGCACGGTGGCTCGACACGTCTCATTCATTCTGACGCCAAACAGGCTGCAGGTGGCGCTGCACATGCTCAGCAGCTCATTCATATGCAAATACTACTTTGCATTCCCCATTTATGGTATGAAGTGGGCGTGTAGAGGGCGGGATATGAGGAGAATTCACCTGCGCAACCTTCCAGCTGGACTGTGATTTATAATGCGAACATTGGTTTTATAAATCCGTTAGTATGAATTCTATGCACTCTTTTAGAAATTAGTTCTTCCAAGGGCTCATGTACAGATGGAGCTCTTTAAAGTTAGTTGTTGGTTTTTATTTTTTCTTGGTCTTATACTCCCCTCTTGAAATTTAAAATGTACTAAATCAAGGAAAAGCAATGGCAATATTCTCGTCCAGGTCCAAGTGCAGAAGCGACGGAGACAACCAACAATTTGCCAGCATTTTTCAACAATAAAAAAAAAAATGTATTTGTGAGTGTGTTTGTGACTGGAAACACCTTGAACATGTGCGGACCACGAGCACTAAAGCTCAGCAAACACAACACGTCCATAGACAACTTTTTGGGCTAAATGTGATCAGCCTGTCATTCCCTTTATACCCCTCCCCCCAAAGGACATTCAACATTGGTGTTTGTTTTGTCCATCTGACATGTTGAAACTAAAGGCTCAACACCTTTCAATGTTGAACCAAATCAAAACGTCATTTACACAACAGCATAGTTGTCTTTTAAATGTCTTTTTAATGTATGTTTTGTTGATATGGAGCCGGTCCTGTAAGGTGGGGATTGAGGGCTGCTGACGTTGTGAGTAGATGGAGGGAATATTTGGAAGATCCCACTGACATGCCTTCCTACGAGGATAATAAAAATGTACAATATGTAAAATCATAGACCCTAGCTTTAATAAAGACTTTTATTTTCAGGTGAGAGGCAGGAGTTACACCCTGGACAGGTCACCAGTCCATCGCAGGGCCAGTAGCATATTCATTCAATTTACTTTATTTTGGAACTTGTGCAAGAATGAGAAGTGCATTTAAGAACCGTGTAAATTTTACATAATAAAATGTGAGAATGCAATTACTATTACATACTTGGTTTGACTAATTTAGCTGAAAACCCATGCTGTTTGCTTTATTTGCACCTTCAAGAGGTAAAAATTATGATAATGCAGCTGTTTTCTCACAATATGAGCCATTATTACATTATGAGCTGTTACTACTTTATGAGTAAGGCTCATAATGTAATAAGTTATTAATTGCTTTATTACATTATGCGCAAAGCTGTTGTTACATTATGCGCTCATGATTTTACTAAATTATGAGCCGATTATTACATTATGAACTTTTATTACATTTAAGTTATTACATTATGAGCTGTTATTTCATTATGAGTTGCTACAGGGGGGTTGAGAAGCTCCTACATGGGAAACACCCAGAGCTCTACATGTTGAGAGACTGTCCTGGTTGACACATCTCTATGACAGTGACGTGCAGTTCATGGTTGGTTCATGGTTGTTGAGGCACTGACTCCTTTAGTGTCAGATTTACAAATATATAAATCAAAAAGGGAAAAGGGAAGAGCTTATTCAATTGGCTACTGGTTATTTCATATCTCATCAGCATTCTTCACAGAAAAACACACATGTGTACACACGCCCGCGCGCACACACGGTACATATTACAGATACGTAAAGCTAAGAAAAAACGTTCATTTTCTCTACACCCTCCACGTGTTGGCCGTCACAATTCTATAATTCATACAACATAAATGAGAGTATAGACTGGTACAAAACCACACATTTAAATATTGACCTTTAGTGAAATATTCAGTTGTTTTTAAAACGTTTAATTCTGATACTTTAATCGATTTAATACCGATTGCTCAACAAAAAGCATGAAAAGAAAAACAAAGAATATTTTATTTGAGGCCAAAGTTTAGTTTTTAAATATTCTATTGTATTTTTCTTAGTCTAATCTCTTTTTTATAAGATTGAAATTAAAAGTGTTTGTACCCGTTGGCTCACGTACGCCCCCTACAGGTGAGGCAGAGTACTGTCCGCCTCACCCTGGGCCTTTTTCACTGCGGTTTTATTTCCCATCAGCAAAACTAAATATGTCACTTACAAACATTAAACTTTAATGGTTAAAGACATTAGCCAGACTGTGGAAAATCAGGTCAAATAAACGTATCTGCAAACGTTATATTGGCGACATGCAGAGATACGGAAACCAGCGCCAATCGCACGTATCAGCCCAGTTTGTGATGGATTGTCCAATCAGAGGATCGTTGCTGCCGCACCTCACGTTCCAGCCCCGTATTTGAACAGGAAATAAGCAAATCCAGCGATTTTGACTATAAAAAATGTTCTAATTTACATACATAAAGATCAGTGGACAAATATTAATATAAATTTGATGTTATAATTATTTATTTTTGTACTTGTCATGATGACTGGTGAGGCCTTGCCGAGGCTTAAACCTGGCAAAACTTGAAATGTGAGGATTCGTCACTAGTTTATAAACAGGCTGAGGTACTTTGTGATTCATAGATTAAAGAAATCGATCAGAATCTCACGGATGATCGAATCTTGTTCAGATGATTCTCCTCAAAAAATGTTGCAGGTTCTTTTGAAACATATTCTGTAATCACCCTCTACAAGGGTGTTTATATTTCTATGTTTTCCTTTTATTTTTTAACACAGCTGACTAGAAACTGTGATGGACAAGCATTTTCAGACTCAGATTCAGATTCAGACGAGTTTATTGATCCCTATGGGAAATTGACAGGCTTCAATTGACAGCTTTTCAGAGATGGCAAGAATTAAGAATGAGCTCAGAGCAACACGATAGCGCCGCTGTGCACCAACACGATAGCGCCGCTGTGCACCAGCACGATAGCGCCGCTGTGCACCAGCACGATAGCACCGCTGTGCAACAGCACGATAGCGCCGCTGTGCACCAGCACGATAGCGCCGCTGTGCACCAGCACGATAGCGCCGCTGTGCACCAGCACGATAGCGCCGCTGTGCACCAGCACGATAGCGCCGCTGTGCACCAGCACGATAGCGCCGCTGTGCACCAGCACGATAGCGCCGCTGTGCACCAGCACCATAGCGCCGCTGTGCACCAGCACGATAGCGCCGCTGTGCACCAGCACGATAGCGCCGCTGTGCACCAGCACGATAGCGCCGCTGTGCACCAGCACGATAGCGCCGCTGTGCACCAGCACCGATGGCAATAGAGTCTCAGCAACTCCCACTTGGAGACGTAGTGAGTTTGTTCATCCGTAAGTCAGGAAGAGGTTTTTCTTCCAAACAGCTGAGACGGGACGAGAGGAAATCATGACAAAGACACATTAGAGGACAGACAAAAAAATATGAGAAAGAGAGAAGGTCAAAAAAGTGAAAAAACAAGATTTTTGGGGGCTGAGACAAAGAATAAAGAGAAGCCGCCCCTGAGGAACCACAGATGATAAATGGTCCCTCCTGTTTTAGAGAAAATAACAGGAGGAAAAACATGCATCGTTACTAGGGGTGTAACAATATATCGTGCCATGAAATTTTGCGATACAAAAACGTCACAAAACGTGTCGTGGAGGTGACAAGGTGTATCGCGATATTATGTTATTAATATGAATCTATTGTGTTGACTAGTAACGCGCATCCGAGCACGCGTGCCGACTGCGCCTCGACCCGCGGACCTAAATCTTCCTCCGCTCAGAAGAAACTAGTTCCGTTTTGCGGTCCCGATCACGGACTTTTAGGGTTTTGAGCTCTGAACCTTTAAGTCTGGTGTAGAGTTAAGCCTTACCTTATTATATTAAACCTTTTTCGGGTCAGGGAAAACTTCTTCAGAGTTCGAGAGTACTTTACCGTCCGCTCAACAGTGTAGGATTTTAGAACATCAACACAGCAGCTAGTGCCGTACTGTGGCGTATCACTCCGCCCAATCTAAAACACACTAATCACTACAGATAAACTAGTCCCTGATTTACATCAGAATATAAAGAATAGATTTATAAAATAATGAAATAACCTTAACAAAAATAAATCTCCTCTTACACTTATAAGGTGAGCATGAATCAATCTTTTTTATGATGTAAAATTGTATGTATTTATTTACTTAATTTTAGTTGTTACATTTCTGGAAAAGAAAAAAGTCAAATCATACATGAGGGAAACTATTCAGTTACCTGTATGAACCTGAAGATCATAATGCAAACCTGACATTTACTTTTAGTTCAGTTTGTGGAAAATGGTTGGCCTGGCTTTCTCTTTAAAACTTAAACAGTTATAAAGCATTACAAACTGGAACAATAGGGAACATGCACAGCATTGTTTTGTTTTTTGTGTCTTTCAAATAAAAGACAATTTTTTCCAGTCATATGTTCCTCATTCAAGGTTGTTAAAAATATACTGCTATAATATCGTATCGTTATCGTGACATTAGTGTATCGTTACTCCCCTAATGGAGACCAGAGGGACATGCAGGACATGAGCTGAGGAAAATGAGACAGACAGACAGGACAGAGACAGTTACAGGTACCAGTGTATTTTTAAGACTGTGCATATTTGTTTGTGATTTATTTAACAATCTAAACAGTAGAAGTGGATTGGTGGTGGTGAGGCTTCATACACAAATACACATTTTATGTTCTAGTATGCTAATGTGTTGATGCTGTTGCTGCTACGGCCATGGAAACATTGCTGTTGTTATTTGGTGTAAATCCTGTATGATGGACGACATCTTTATTGTCCTTTCTCCGATCATAATCCCAGCCAGGTATTGTAATATTTAAATATATAATAATCATAATTAAAGACCTTTGCCCTTGACTGACAAACACCTCCCATACAGAGTTTCTTTGGGCTCCTTGTCTTTGAGATTATTTGCTACAACCATCAAGCACCTGAAGGATTAAATACTGTATCTGGTGTTGAGATGAAGTCAAACCCAACAACAAACTTTCTTAACACTGGTTGAAGCCTAAAGACTTAAGGCTTGAAACAAGCACCGGAACTTAAAACACATCTGAAATATGCCAATTATTGCTCCCAATGAAGATTCTTCTTCACTCATCCTCCTTTACTGCCTGGTTGGTTCCTATACATGTTTGGATTTGAGCGCCACAAGATATATGTTATTAAAATAAAGGGCAAGGATATAGGCCTATTTCATATCTTAGTGTTTTCTGTGAACAATGCAATACACTAACCATATCAATAGATCAACAGAAATAATCAACAGAAAAACCATTTCAAATACAGGTAATACTACTGGCACATGCGGTCAGTTAAAATGAAGTGTTGTGAAAATGCTCCCTCTCTCCTGTAGATGGTGGGAGTGTGCTGCATTTGCTTTCTCTTCCCCAGACGGCAGATTATCTTTGATTATTCGTCTGCAAGACGCTGAAAGTTGGAGAGCCTATATATATATCTATAATATATAACATATATTCTACAAAAACAAAGGCACCTGAGGGTGGAAGTTACTCCTGATCTTTGTTCAGGCCGAGGGCTGATCAAGCAGCTGATGAGAATTGATTTTAGGTAAAAATGCAAAAATAGAAATTATGACGATGCAGTGTTATTTTTGACAACCATTTTATATTTAGTTTTAATCTTATTATTTTTGTCTATTGGACTAAAATGCTTATTAGTTTTGGTCAAATTTGAATCACTTTTATATGTGATATTTTTAGTGTAGTTTTAGTTGACGAAAAGTTAAAAAGGTTTTAGTCTAGTTTTAGTCCACATAAAGAAAGAAAGTATAGTATTTTAACAAATTGATTTAGGCCAGTAAATATTGGAGATTGCTGTTGAGCAGTCCCACATAAGTTGTTAAAAATAGCATCAGATCTGTAAGTTCAACACCACACATTGCATAAAAATACCATATAAAATGCTCAAAATATTATGAGAAATATTCAAAATACTACCATTTAAAGAAATTAGATAATATTAACTATCAAACAAGCAAAACAATAATACATAGCTTATTAACAAACCCTGAACTAAAGATTTAAGTTATAATCTACCTGTTTAACGTATCAATTTACTGACAAAACATAAAGACACAAAGACACGACCACACGGTAACTAGAAATGACTAAACTTGCTGATAAAGTAACACACACACACACACACACACACACACACACACACACACACACACACACACACACACACACACACACTGAATTTACATTAGCATAACAAACGCTAACTTTAGCCTGAAGTTAGCAGCCTAGCGCTAGGAGTGTGTGGAAAACATAATGATGTTTAAGGTAACTATGAAATTTATCACAGGCCAATTGTCAAGTAGCATAGGACTAGTAAAAACATCCAGGTAGCCCAAAGGACTAGTAACTAGTAAAAACCTCCAGGTTCACCAAAGGACTAGTAAAAACCTCCAGGTTCACCAAAGGACTAGTAACTAGTAAAAACCTCCAGGTTCACCAAAGGACTAGTAACTAGTAAAAACCTCCAGGTTCACCAAAGGACTAGTAACTAGTAAAAACCTCCAGGTTCACCAAAGGACTAGTAACTAGTAAAAACCTCCAGGTTCACCAAAGGACTAGTAAAAACCTCCAGGTTCACCAAAGGACTAGTAACTAGTAAAAACCTCCAGGTACACCAAAGGACTAGTAAAAACCTCCAGGTTCACCAAAGGACTAGTAAAAACCTCCAGGTTCACCAAAGGACTAGTAAAAACCTCCAGGTTCACCAAAGGACTAGTAAAAACCTCCAGGTTCACCAAAGGACTAGTAAAAACCTCCAGGTTCACCAAAGGACTAGTAAAAACCTCCAGGTTCACCAAAGGACTAGTAACTAGTAAAAACCTCCAGGTTCACCAAAGGACTAGTAACTAGTAAAAACCTCCAGGTTCACCAAAGGACTAGTAAAAACCTCCAGGTACACCAAAGGACTAGTAACTAGTTAAAACCTCCAGGTTCACCAAAGGACTAGTAACTAGTAAAAACCTCCAGGTTCACCAAAGGACTAGTAACTAGTAAAAACCTCCAGGTTCACCAAAGGACTAGTAACTAGTAAAAACCTCCAGGTTCACCAAAGGACTAGTAAAAACCTCCAGGTTAACCAAAGGACTAGTAACTAGTAAAAACCTCCAGGTTCACCAAAGGACTAGTAAAAACCTCCAGGTTCACCAAAGGACTAGTAAAAACCTCCAGGTTCACCAAAGGACTAGTAACTAGTAAAAACCTCCAGGTTCACCAAAGGACTAGTAAAAACCTCCAGGTTCACCAAAGGACTAGTAACTAGTAAAAACCTCCAGGTTCACCAAAGGACTAGTAACTAGTAAAAACCTCCAGGTTCACCAAAGGACTAGTAACTAGTAAAAACCTCCAGGTACACCAAAGGACTAGTAACTAGTAAAAACCTCCAGGTTCACCAAAGGACTAGTAACTAGTAAAAACCTCCAGGTTCACCAAAGGACTAGTAACTAGTAAAAACCTCCAGGTTCACCAAAGGACTAGTAACTAGTAAAAACCTCCAGGTTCACCAAAGGACTAGTAACTAGTAAAAACCTCCAGGTTCACCAAAGGACTAGTAACTAGTAAAAACCTCCAGGTTCACCAAAGGACTAGTAACTAGTAAAAACCTCCAGGTTCACCAAAGGACTAGTAAAAACCTCCAGGTTCACCAAAGGACTAGTAACTAGTAAAAACCTCCAGGTTCACCAAAGGACTAGTAACTAGTAAAAACCTCCAGGTTCACCAAAGGACTAGTAAAAACCTCCAGGTTCACCAAAGGACTAGTAACTAGTAAAAACCTCCAGGTTCACCAAAGGACTAGTAACTAGTAAAAACCTCCAGGTTAACCAAAGGACTAGTAACTAGTAAAAACCTCCAGGTTCACCAAAGGACTAGTAAAAACCTCCAGGTTCACCAAAGGACTAGTAACTAGTAAAAATCTCCAGGTTCACCAAAGGACTAGTAAAAACCTCCAGGTTCACCAAAGGACTAGTAACTAGTAAAAACCTCCAGGTTCACCAAAGGACTAGTAACTAGTAAAAACCTCCAGGTTCACCAAAGGACTAGTAACTAGTAAAAACCTCCAGGTTCACCAAAGGACTAGTAACTAGTAAAAACCTCCAGGTTCACCAAAGGACTAGTAACTAGTAAAAACCTCCAGGTTCACCAAAGGACTAGTAACTAGTAAAAACCTCCAGGTAGCCCAAAGGACTAGTAAAAACATCCAGGTTCACCAAAGGACTAGTAAAAACCTCCAGGTTCACCAAAGGACTAGTAACTAGTAAAAACCTCCAGGTTCACCAAAGGACTATTAACTAGTAAAAACCTCCAGGTTCACCAAAGGACTAGTAACTAGTAAAAACATCCAGGTTCACCAAAGGACTAGTAACTAGTAAAAACCTCCAGGTACACCAAAGGACTAGTAAAAACCTCCAGGTTCACCAAAGGACTAGTAAAAACCTCCAGGTTCACCAAAGGACTAGTAACTAGTAAAAACCTCCAGGTTCACCAAAGGACTAGTAAAAACCTCCAGGTTCACCAAAGGACTAGTAACTAGTAAAAACCTCCAGGTTCACCAAAGGACTAGTAACTAGTAAAAACCTCCAGGTTCACCAAAGGACTAGTAACTAGTAAAAACATCCAGGTTCACCAAAGGACTAGTAAAAACCTCCAGGTTCACCAAAGGACTAGTAACTAGTAAAAACCTCCAGGTTCACCAAAGGACTAGTAACTAGTAAAAACATCCAGGTTCACCAAAGGACTAGTAAAAACCTCCAGGTTCACCAAAGGACTAGTAACTAGTAAAAACCTCCAGGTTCATCAAAGGACTTTTTTTTTTCTCAAAAAAAAAAATTCAATAAAATGGATGGAAAAGCAAATTTTGGCTTGTTTAGTTCATTTTGGTTGGTTTTTATTCTCTTGCCGTGGATCTCCCTCTGTCCGTCCTTCTGGTCCTGTCTGGGGTTCGACCCTGGTCACTTGTATGCAAGACGACCGTGCTCCCACTGCTCCATCCTTTTCTTTTCAGCACAGTAAGCTTGTGCACCTTATTGAAACTCACAAAAACCTAACTCCAACCTCAACCCCAACCCTAACAGATACAGGTCCTCCCTAACCCTAACCCAACCCTAACCCAACCCTAACCCTAACCCTAGGTTTTACACAGCTTGCTAAGTTAGGTTAAACCCCCCTATCCTAACCCTCCTAACCCCTGACCCTAACTCTAAGCCTAACAGATACAGGTCCTCCCTAACCCTAACTAGTCACCTGTTGAGTGCTGTTAGATGGAGAGCTGTTTGACCGGCATCAAACAACGTACCCCATGCTACACCAGGAGAAGCTTCGGACTGACCTTTCTCTCATCTATGAAAGTCCAGACTTCAGGGGCTCCTGTGGCGCACTAGCTTTATAACAGGTACTCCAGAACTACGACCTCCAGGAAACCTTCTCTGAGACTCTCTAACCTTAACCCTAACCCTCTGAGACTGTGGTGCTGTTGTACATCCTCACCTCCAGGAAACCTTCTCTGAGACTCCCTAACCCTAACGCTAACCCTCTGAGACTGTGGTGCTGTTGAACATCCTCACCTCCAGGAAACCTTCTCTGAGACTCCCTAACCCTAACCCTAACCCTCTGAGACTGTGGTGCTGGTGAACATCCTCACCTCCAGGAAACCTTCTCTGAGACTCCCTAACCCTAACCCTCTGAGACTGTGGTGCTGTTGAACATCCTTACCTCCAGGAAACCTTCTCTGAGACTCCCTAACCCTAACCCTAACCCTCTGAGACTGTGGTGCTGGTGAACATCCTCACCTCCAGGAAACCTTCTCTGAGACTCCCTAACCCTAACCCTCTGAGACTGTGGTGCTGGTGAACATCCTCACCTCCAGGAAACCTTCTCTGAGACTCTCTAACCCTAACCCTCTGAGACTGTGGTGCTGGTGAACATCCTCACCTCCAGGAAACCTTCTCTGAGACTCTCTAACCTTAACCCTCTTAGACTGTGGTGCTGTTGAACATCCTCACCTCCAGGAAACCTTCTCTGAGACTCCCTAACCCTAACCCTCTGAGACTGTGGTGCTGTTGAACATCCTTACCTCCAGGAAACCTTCTCTGAGACTCCCTAACCCTAACCCTAACCCTCTGAGACTGTGGTGCTGGTGAACATCCTCACCTCCAGGAAACCTTCTCTGAGACTCCCTAACCCTAACCCTCTGAGACTGTGGTGCTGGTGAACATCCTCACCTCCAGGAAACCTTCTCTGAGACTCCCTAACCCTAACCCTCCGAGACTATGGTGCTGTTGAACATCCTCACAACGAGCTAAAGCTGGGAGGTGTTTCTCTACCTCCAAAACAATCAAGACGACCCGGAGAAATACAATGGTACAGGGATGTCTGAATGCTCTGGCCATGCTTTCCAGGGAGAGAGAACTTGTCAGGAACATGCCTGATTTCCATGAAAGGGTTATTGATCACTTTGCCTGCCTGAAAGAGCGGCGAGCGAAATTCCATTATAAGTGATGTGTGAATGTGTTAATGTTGTACTCTCCAAATGTTAAATTGTAAATTGTTGTATTGGTTGCACATTGTTTAGCCAAGTACAGGACTGTCTCAGAAAATTAGAGTTCTTTATTTTCTGTTATGCAATTAAAAAAAACTAAAATGTCATACATTCTGGATTCATTACAAATCAACTGAAATGTTGCAAGTCTTTTATTATTTTAATATTGCTGATTATGGCTTACATAATCCCAGAATATTCTATTTTTTTAGATAGGATATTTGAGTTTTCTTAAGCTGTAAACCATGATCAGCAATATTAAAATAATAAAAGGCTTGCAATATTTCAGTTGATTTGTAATGAATCCAGAATGAATGACATTTTTGCATTACAGAAAATAAAGGACTTCATCACAATATTCTAATTTTCTCAGTCCTGTATATACTTTGAATATGTTCTGGAAAGATTTGATCCGCTCCACGTTTTTTGATAGTATAAATTGATTTAATTATCCCTCTGGCATCCATGAAAAGCCAAACACCAGCACAGTCAACTGTCTGAAGAAGGAAATGTGGGTGATATCTGAGTGAAGTCTGGAAGAACAAACCTGCAGCCCTTTGAGGCATCAGTTTGAAACCACTGCTGTAGAGATACTATGTTGATGTGTGTTTGATGACCACAGTGGAAGTGTTTTATTGTTGTTGAACCAAATGTATTGTCTTTTAGACATTTAAAATGCTCTGTTTTGCTATCTTGTGGTTGAAGAGGAAAACCAAATTAAACCTTGCAATGTTAAACTGTAAGTTTGCTATCTGACTTGTATTTATTATTATTTTACCCATTGAATGGGTCATCTTGTCCATCTTCCCAACAGTTGCTCCCCTTGAGAAATGTGTCAGGAGCCGCCACTGGTACCAACTATTTTGTCCATGTCAATTTCATTACCTCTCTTTGTTTAGGTGTTTATAAATGATTCTGTTGAACCACAATTCAAAAGCAATGTCTTTTCATTGGCCAGTCTTCAGTCAATTATTATTTATTATTACTATTCTCAGTTTCGAGTTATTTAAGTCACTATTGTAAGTTTTTATTTCTTTAAAGGAAGGGTGCTAGTACATTTCTCTATATGTGATTTCTCAGAGCAAGATAGAATCTTCAATGATGAAAAACAACATCAAATGAAAAAGAAAATGCACAGTCAGTCTGAACGACCAAACTTGGTTTAAGCTAGTGCTCCACTCCAGCTTCATAAAACTTTCATCTCTGCTACGCCAGGGGGATTCTATTTGTAAAATTGGTACGCTTTTTTTCTTCTTAAAAAAGTATATAAATAACAAATGGTTTACAATGCTGAAAGCACTGATTTTAAGCTTATTCAGAAAAAAGATAACCGTAACTGTTATATTTATTTTATTCTCATTTAAATTTGGGGGGAGTGGAATTAGCCTAGATACAGAATAAAAGGTGTGCACTTGCTCCCTCCCAGACGACATATTTGCAGTAGCAGAATAGCATGCAGGTTTCCTGAAAGAGGCCGAGTGATTACTGATCCGAGTCAGTCGGACCGAGTGCACGCGTCGCTCTTCGCTCTCATTCATCTGTTTTAAAACGACACCTCCCCCCTTCTTCCCAAACCCTGATCCTACTCCGAGTGCAGTCATTTCTAGTGCAGAGAAATGTCCCTGGTGACACTGAGGGATGACGCAGGCTCTCTCTTCCTCCCTGTTCCCCTCCCTCCCTCACCTTCCAACCAACACCATCTTTTCCCTCTTTTCACTTGTTCTCCCCATCTTTTTCTGGCTTTGGTACTGCCCCTCTCTCTGTTTCCTCTCCCAGTCTCCCTCTCCTCCCCCTCTCTCCTCTGCTTCTCAGTCTTGGCCTCTCTCCCTCCCTCCCTCCCTCCCTCCATCCCTCGCTCCCTCCCTCCCTTCCTCCCTCCCTCCCTCCCTCTCTCTCTCTCTCTCTGCTCTGGCACTGCAGCACTGATTGTGATTGAACACACATTCACACACACCAACACACACCTACGTCAGCACACGGACACACAGCGGCGTAGCGGCGTAGCAGAGACTGCAGCAGCATGCAGCATCCCCGGCCGAGCTGCTCAGGGACTTAAGGAAGAGAGGGAAGTGTGCTAGCAAAGGCCAGCCTGCGTGAGCATCTTTGCAGAGGTGGGAACGACGAATGTGAAGAGTTGACGGCCGATGTTAACGACCCTCTTCTGCACTGCCTCTGCATCTTGTTCAGCCTGCT
Organism: Cololabis saira; assembly: GCF_033807715.1. Taxonomy (NCBI): domain Eukaryota; kingdom Metazoa; phylum Chordata; class Actinopteri; order Beloniformes; family Belonidae; genus Cololabis; species Cololabis saira. The sequence goes on along the minus strand of NC_084600.1, from coordinate 45,904,522 downwards.
CCTCCCACTCCAGCGCGTCCTCCTCCTCCCGTCTACGGCATCGTTAGACAGGACTACAGATTGAGCTGGACGGGCGAGCGGTGGACGGTCAGGTTTTTGCACCCAGCTGATGGATTCTTCTGTGGCTATGCTACGTCTACACCCTTTCTGATGGACGGATTGTAGCTGATGTTTGGAGCTACGTAATTACACCTAACCCGCAAGGAATCGTGGATGTGTATGCCGTTCTTTACCAGTGTTGTCACTGGCGCATTTTCTCTTTTTGGCCGGTTGTTTTTGCCTTCTCTGAGACTGGCTAGCAGGCACTGCAGCATCAGGACCGCAAAATCCATGAAGTAGTTGGGCATGAGGACCCAGGGGCGAGCCTAAGGAAGGGCTTGAACACCTCCATCGCTGCCACTGCTGAGGTGCTTATCTTGATTTTTTATTTCCTCCCCAGAACAGGGTGTCTGGTGGGGGTCGGGGCGGTTAGCGACAGCACAGGTAACCAGGCCCCTGCAGAGCAGAGAGGGACGCTCTGGCGTAGAGGCGGCAGGCAGGACGTCCTGTGGGATAGATAGGGAGGAAGAAGGGCCGGCCGAGCATCGGGCTCCTGATGGTGGCTATTTTTGTCTCCCCTAGCTGAGTGATTGGGACAGCAGGTGGAAGTGAAGATGCTGATGGCCCGAGACACGGCCCGGGATGAGGCTCAGAAGCTACACAGGAAGTGGCTGAAGCACCAGGCCTTCATGGCAGAGCTGGCCCGCAATAAGGAATGGCTGGCCAAGATAGAACAGGTGAGTGGAGGTGACCGTGGGCGGCGGGCGACCGGAGAGAGAGCACATGTTCAGGAGAGCACCCACGGTGTTGGTGGTGGGTGTGGTGGGGAAGGAATCATCCATCCATGTTCCATCCGTGTTTTATCTGCGGGTTGGAGTTTATCTGGCTGTCCTGGGGGAGAGATGGACAGGTCATCAGTCCACCAAAGGGTCAATATGTGTATGAATAATCCAATAAATGAAATCGAGTGAGATGTCACCACACAGCTTTCATTTGATCACTAAACTTTAAAAATATCTTGTTGCACTTTCAAGGTTATATTGATACTGTAGTTGGTTTTGTTTTTTGTCCTCTTTTTTGTTTGTTTCACAGTTGGCTAAATCCACATCCTTGTTGTACTTTGGTATGACTCATTTGAATTTGATTTGAAGACGATGGTTAATCATATGAAGGACATTTGCAGTCTTGCAGCAGTAAAGTCCAGAAACACGGTATTATCTATCTGGTCTAGCTGACATTACAGTTATCCACATCAGTATTCCCTATCCTCAGAATATTTGATGGTTCTATCAGTATTAATATTTTAAACGCCCTGCTACCCTGACAGTCCCATGTTTGCCACAGTGAAGCTCAGAAGAGCTTTTGCTATCGGTGTTAGTCTGTGACACTGCTGCTCTACAAATTGCACAGAACATTTGGCCAGTTTAGGGTGCATTTTTAATAATTCAGGAGCTGACAAACACAAAGTGATTTTAACTTCTGATTTTGTATAATTACCCTGTAATATTTCTGATTTTATGCACAAAATTTACTCATTTGGCAATGAATGCTGGGTAACCTTGCTCGTTTCTTTTCATGCATATCTGCAGCCAAAAGTTGTAGCAGAGAAGATGATCAATGAATTGCAATATAATGTATTTAAAGAGTTCTATCTTTTTAATAATCAGCTGTTTGACGCGTTCATTTTAAATAACTGTGACTCTGAGCATTTAAAAGAATGTGTTATATTTTATCAGCCTTTGACCTCACCTTAATGTGATAAATAAAATATAGTGTAATAAAAATAGATTCTTTGTTGACATTTTTTGTGTCTTAATTATTAATTTTAATTGAATACATAGGAAATGAATTACAATATAGATTTTTGCACAGTTATGGAAGTATGTGCTTTGTTATAAAATATTCATCAGGAAGCAGTGAAACTAATTATAACCGTTCTGCAGTACGTTATCTAATGATACAGAAGTCTTTTAGCATCATGGTTGTCCATGTGTTAAATGTATTTTAAGGTTTATCATATTGCAGTCTAAACACCCTGGTGTGTGTGTGTGTGTGTGTGTGTGTGTGTGTGTGTGTGTGTGTGTGTGTGTGTGTGTGTGTGTGTGTGTGTGTGTGTGTGTGTGTGTGTGTGTGTGTGTGTGTGTGTGTGTGTGTGTGAATAATGCATATTCATTTTATCTCAACAATGATAAACTGCATGCAGCAGTTTAGAGGTAAATGAGAATAGCTTTTTTTTCTAAATATGTCCAGTTGAGCGCTGCACAGAAGTATAAATATATTTGTTTATCTCCCGGTTAGACATTTACCAGGACAATCAAGCCTTAAAAAATGAATCTAATGAACGTTGGGAGGCCTGCGATGTTTAGTGTGGACTGTACGATAAAAATCCCCTGCTGAACTTCAGGTTGGCTCGTGGTTTCAGTACCGAGCACCGACTAAGTTCATAAAGAAAAAAGAACACTGCTTATAAAGTAAAACTCCATGGAGATTCTGTCATGCTGGTAGATAGATAGATAGATAGATAGATAGATAGATAGATAGATAGATAGATAGATAGATAGATAGATAGATAGATAGATAGATAGATAGATAGATAGATAGATAGATAGATAGATAGATAGATAGATAGATAGATAGATAGATAGACTTTAAACCTTGAATGAACTCATTATTTTAAATATCTGTGTGTTATTACTGGCATATAACCGTACTGTTTCCTTCATAGCTGTTATTACTTTCATTTCATCAGCACATTTGTATAACCTTTCCTGCCAGATTCCAAACATGCCGGGTAAACGATAGCTCTTTAACGGAGGTTGTGTCTTCGGTGCTGACTGGCAGGAGCCCCTGTATGTTTAGAGACACTGTCCCGTCTCCATCGTCCTGCAAACATCATTAATCCACCCAACTGCTGTCTCTGTGGTTTCTGAGAGACAGAAGGTGAAGCTGCGTCCAGTTATCTGAGAGAGAGAAGGTGACGCTGCGTCCAGTTACCTGAGAGGGAGAAGGTGACGCTGCGTCCAGTTACCTGAGAGAGAGAAGGTGAAGCTGCGTCCAGTTACCTGAGAGAGAGAAGGTGAAGCTGCGTCCAGTTACCTGAGAGAGAGAAGGTGACGCTGCGTCCAGTTACCTGAGAGAGAGAAGGTGACGCTGCGTCCAGTTACCTGAGAGAGAGAAGTTGACGCTGCGTCCAGTTACCTGAGAGAGAGAAGGTGACGCTGTGTCCAGTTACCTGAGAGAGAGAAGGTGACGCTGCGTCCAGTTACCTGAGAGAGAGAAGGTGACGCTGCGTCCAGTTACCTGAGAGAGAGAAGGTGACGCTGCGTCCAGTTACCTGAGAGAGAGAAGGTGACGCTGCGTCCAGGTATCTGAGAGAGAGAAGGTGACGCTGCGTCCAGGTATCTGAGAGAGAGAAGGTGACACTGCGTCCAGTTATCTGAGAGAGAGAAGGTGACGCTGCGTCCAGTTACCTGAGAGAGAGAAGGTGACGCTGCGTCCAGGTGTGTGAGAAAGAGAAGGTGACGCTGCGTCCAGTTACCTGAGAGAGAGAAGGTGACGCTGTGTCCAGTTATCTGAGAGAGAGAAGGTGACGCTGCGTCCAGTTACCTGAGAGAGAGAGAAGGTGACGCTGCGTCCAGTTACCTGAGAGAGAGAAGGTGACGCTGCGTCCAGTTACCTGAGAGAGAGAGAAGGTGACGCTGCGTCCAGGTATTTGAGAGAGAGAAGGTGACGCTGCGTCCAGTTACCTGAGAGAGAGAAGGTGACGCTGCGTCCAGTTACCTGAGAGAGAGAGAAGGTGACGCTGCGTCCAGGTATTTGAGAGAGAGAAGGTGACGCTGCGTCCAGTTACCTGAGAGAGAGAAGGTGACGCTGCGTCCAGGTATCTGAGAGAGAGAAGGTGACGCTGTGTCCAGTTATCTGAGATAGAGAGAATGTGACGCTGCGTCCAGTTACCTGAGAGAGAGAAGGTGACGCTGCGTCCAGTTACCTGAGAGAGAGAAGGTGACGCTGCGTCCAGTTACCTGAGAGAGAGAAGGTGGCGCTGCGTCCAGGTATCTGAGAGAGAGAAGGTGACGCTGCTTCCAGTTCTCTGAGAGACAGAAGGTGACGCTGCGTCCAGGTATCTGAGAGAGAGAAGGTGATGCTGCGTCCTGTTACCTGAGAGAGAGAAGGTGAAGCTGCGTCCAGTTATCTGAGAGAGAGAAGTTGACGCTGCGTCCAGTTACCTGAGAGAGAGAAGGTGACGCTGCGTCCAGTTACCTGAGAGAGAGAAGGTGACGCTGCGTCCAGGTATCTGAGAGAGAGAAAGTGATGCTGCGTCCAGGTATCTGAGAGAGAGAAGGTGACGCTGCGTCCAGTTATCTGAGAGAGAGAAGGTGACGCTGCGTCCAGTTACCTGAGAGAGAGAAGGTGACACTGCGTCCAGGTATCTGAGAGAGAAGGTGATGCTGCGTCCAGTTACCTGAGAGAGAGAAGGTGACGCTGCGTCCAGTTACCTGAGAGAGAGAAGGTCACGCTGCGTCCAGTTATCTGAGAGAGAGAAGGTGACGCTGCGTCCAGGTACCTGAGAGAGAGAAGGTGACGCTGCGTCCAGTTACCTGAGAGAGAGAAAGTGACGCTGCGTCCAGTTACCTGAGAGAGAGAAGGTGACGCTGCGTCCAGTTACCTGAGAGAGAGAAGGTGACGCTGCGTCCAGGTATCTGAGAGAGAGAAGGTGATGCTGCGTCCAGTTACCTGAGAGAGAGAAGGTGACGCTGCGTCCAGTTACCTGAGAGAGAGAAGGTGACGCTGCGTCCAGGTATCTGAGAGAGAGAAGGTGACGCTGCGTCCAGTTACCTGAGAGAGAGAAGGTGACGCTGCGTCCTGCCGTGATCAGAGAACTCAGCGTCCTTTTGGAAGGGTTCCCGTCACTGTTCTTTCACAGTCCTTACTCAGCACATGAAGCCGACGGCTCCGGGCCGAGCAGAGGACGTGGGCGACCAGTGGGGGCTTCTCCGTTACAGAGAAAAGCTGCTGACCTTTTGCCGAGGCCTCCGTGGTTCCAGGGTTAGGATAAGGGTTAGAGTTAGGGTTAGGGTTATGGTTATGGTTAGGGTTAGGGTTAGGGTTAGGGTTATGGTTAGACTTAGGGTTAGGGTTAGGGTTAGGGTTAGGGTTATGGTTAGAGTTAGGGTTATGGTTAGAGTTAGGGTTAGGGTTAGGGTTATGGTTAGGGTTAGAGTTAGTGTTAGGGTTAGGGTTAGGGTTAGGTGTAGGAGGACGTTAGGGTTAGGGTTAAGGTTACGGTTTGGAGGACGTCGGCGAACAGTGGGTGTTTCTCCGTTGCAGAGAAAAGCTGCTGACCTTGTGCCGAGGCCTCCGTGGTTTCAGGGGTCAGGACTCTGTTCACACTGAAGCTAGCTAACATGAACGCAGTCACATGTTCACACATTACTGAGGTCAAAAACGGACTCTTTAAATAGTGATAGATTTATTTTTAGAATGACAATTAAAAAGATAATCTTGCAGCTTTTTTTAAATAGAGAAAGATTTTCCCTTACATCATGCATGAATAAAAAAAATTGTAGCAAGAAAAATTGGCTTAATTTTGGTACATACATTGTGTGTGCACTTAATCTCCATATTTCACAACAGCTATTGCATCATTATCCCCATTGCAAAGAAACTGTGGGACCAAATGTTAAATTCATATACTCCCAAACTAAAAATAAGTGAGCTCATGTTCCAATAAACCCTTTCCAGATGAATCTTTATGGATTATTTCTTTTGCCTGCTTTAGTTTCATAGTTCATCCAGGGCTACTGTCTTAGTGCGATGGTTTACTGTGTCACAATCATGTTGTGATATTGATATTGATATTGTTTGTAACACGTTTTTTTTTATTTTAGAACAGCAAAATATCAGCTGGAAAAACTATATACAGTAATTATTTTTTTAACCATATAAAATCATCATTATCAAATTTTCTGATATAGCGATAGAAGGGATCAAATCAAAGCATGAGCCAAATTATTTCTCTGTCATTTATTTATTGTAAAAAGAGAATAAATACTGTCACTGGCAAAATGATCAAAATGATCAGAATATCTGCTTTAAGTACGCGTAGTGACCCTCATGTTCAATAATAATTGCAAGTGTACTGCTGTCCTGCATCCTGCTGTTAGAACCTCTAGTTAGAACCACCAGGAACCTGGAACCTGAAGGTTCTACCCCCATCCTGCTGTTAGAACCTCTAGTTAGAACCTCTAGGAACCTGGAACCTGAAGGTTCTACCTCCATCCTGCTGTTAGAACCTCTAGGAACCCAAAGAAAACCTCCCGTCTGAGAAAGAAGTGCTCTGCTTGGAAAATATGAAATGTTATAGAGCGTTGAGCGTTATATTGTAGCGTTGTCATTAAGAGCTTTATATGTGAGAAGATTCTGTTCTAGATTTTACAGATAGTCAAAGAAGAGAAGCTAAAACAACGTAAACATGATGTTGTCATGGGAATCGTGGCTGCCGGAGCTGGAGGGTTTTTAAAGAGTTTTTTTAGGACAACTCAATAATGAAGAATTACAATAGTCCAATCTTGAAAACACCGACTTTCTGCTGCCGGTAGAATCATGAAACATTACCTGAGAGAAATGACCCCGGGTTTCTTTGTGACCTTGTGAACTATTACACAACTTGCCCATAGAGTTTTTTCTTGGTCAACTGCTTCATGAAGAGGAATATTGGTGTTTCATTTCCTCCATTTGTAGAGGAATATTGGTTTTATTTCCTCCATTTGTAGAGGAATATTGGTGTTTCATTTCCTCCATTTGTAGAGGAATATTGGTGTTTCATTTCCTCCATTTTTTCACCAACTTTCTGGGTGTAGATTGGTGTATTTGTGAAGCTGCTAAAAATGCAGATCGGGTCAAGGGTTGCCATTTATAGAAAGTAGTTGACTTTGCTTCACCCTCAAATTATCTCATAATTCAAATTATTATATAATATTTTAACTTTGCCCTAAATAAATCAATGAAAGAGCAAGTAATTGTGTCTCATCACTGGGTGCTATTTATCTGCTTTTAGAACTTGAATTGAACTTAGATTGAAGTTTTAGGCTTTATGTATGTTTTCTATGTTATATTTATTCAAAAGTAAATTCTGGAAGGTTTACAAACTTTTAAGCACCACCCGTGCATTATTCAATGGGTATTAAAATAAACACTTTTATTTTTGTATCATATTATGCTTAAAACTAACACGAAGCAGCTGCTCTGTGAATAATTACCAAATTGCGAATTACAAAACCTTGTTTTATCAAGAATCCCTGATGTTGCATTGCCTCATATCACACGGTCACATGTGATTAAGGAGGATCTATTAGATTACTTTTCTTTGTCATTTTATATTAACCGTTGATATCTTAGAAGCTACATGTTCATCTTTTTACTAACTAGTAATGGCATCATTTTATCCAACAGTTCATTTCTATTAGTGCTTTGTGGTGTTTAAAGGTGCTCTATTCCACCTGTATATGTATATATGTATATACTCTTGCATCAGGGTAGGAATCAGTACATCATTAGTCCATGCAGGGCAACATAGAGACTAATGAGACTAACAAGTGTGGATGCTTTTATATTATATTATATTATATTATATTAACTCCTACAGACGGTTTTGAATCATCAGTCCCGAGAGAAAGCCCACGCAGACGCAGGGAAACCACACAAACTTTGCAAGAAAAGGGAGATTCAAACATTATTCCTGTGAAACAAAAGTGCTAATCACTACTTCAGGTATGTTCATGCTAAAAAAAAAAAACAATTTTATTATTTGATTTTGCTTAAGTTGTTGCTCAAATTCTTTCTAGTTTTTAAGTGGGTTTTTGTCAGAGTCAGTGTCACATCTGTGATTATTTCTGCGTGAAATGATCACTGAAGTGAATCACTGGGCAAAGGAACATTTATTTTTTGGGTCAAATGTTGCTTCTAGTTTTGCCTCTATCACACCAAGACAGTCTCCTTTTATAAACTTTCACAACTCATGTCCTATGACACAACCTTTCACTAGCTTGTTGGCACAAAAGTATATGCATAATGAAATACCAGTACCCAGAAAAGGGGATTGAGTAGCATTTAACCAGCAAAAACAGATGCTTGTAAAGGTTTATGGTTAGGGTTAGGGTTAGGGTTATGGTTATGGTTAGGGGTTAGTGTTAGGGTTAGGGATTAGGGTAAGGGTTAGGGTTAGGGTTAGGGTTAGGGTTAGTGTTAGGGTTAGGGATTAGTGTTAGGGTTAGGGTTAGTGTTTAGAGTTAGGGTTTAGGGTTAGGGTTAGGGTTAGGGATTAGGGTTAGTGTTAGGGTTTGTGGTCAACGGCTCCCTGCAGGGAACCAATACGCTACTGCCTCCTAACGCTCGTTAGCGTTTCCAGAGATCGCAGAAGGTAGTGTTGCACTCTCACATCGTACATCCAGTTGAGATCCGTATGCACTAAAGTACTTTGTCAGTAGCGTATGGTGAGATACCTCTGCGTTAGTTTCAGAGTTTTGTTGTGAGATGTGCTGCATGGTTTATCAAGGTAACTGGGTACCCCTTATGAGTGCAGTCGGATTATGGAGGATCCGGTGTCTTCGTAGGTGGCTAGTGGGTGCACTTTGAGAGGATAGTTGTGAGTTTAGATGGTGTAGTGAAAGAGAGGAGAGATTAAGGTGAGGGGTTTTTTGTAGATAGGTTTGGGATTTGGGGTCCAGGTTAGGGTTAGAATTTGTGGTATAGCTTAAGGTTGGGTTTAGGATTTGGGGTTTTAGGTTAAGGTTAGGATTTGGGCTGAGGGCTGGATTAAGGTTAAGTTTAGGGTTAAGGTTAGGATTTGGAATGTGTCAGATGAATGTAAAGAAGGAATGGGGACCCCTGGTGGCTGGGATGTGTCAGGTGCGTGTATTTGCGCTTTTAAAGTAAATCTGAAATTTTTAAGGTTATTTAAGATAACTAAAAAGATTTAAGATTTTAAGAAAGGTATTTAGGATTTTTAAGTAAATCCGAAATTATTGAGAGGATGACCCTGTTTGTTTGGAAGCCGGTTTTAAGTGTATTAATTCCTAGTTTAGGATAACCTCAATTATTACCCCTCCTGGAGGCCCGGGTGAGATAGTAATAACGGTACCTAATAGAGATGTCTGGACTTTTCTTCAGTGGTATGCCAACGTATTAACAGACGTTTCGGCCACTTAATACCAGACGACGTAGGGTTAGGGTTAAGGTTAGGGTCAGGGTTAAGGGGGTTAGGGTTAGGGTTAGGGTTTAGGTGTTAGGGTTAGGGTTAGGGTTAAGGTTTAGGGGTTAGGGTTAGGGTGAGGGGTTAGGGGTTAAGGTTAAGGGGTTAGGGTTAGGGTTAGGGGGGTTCTGTTAGGGTTAGGGTTAGGGTTAGGGAGGTTCTGTTGGTTAGGGTTAGGGTTAGGGTTAGGGTTAGGGTTAGGGTTAGCATTAGGGTTTAGGTGTTAGGGTTAGGGGGTTCTGTTGGTACAGGCATGACTGTGGTGAAGTACTTTTGTTTTTAATTCCCACCCAATTCAATACTTTCCACATTTACTGAAATGAGAAAATGCGGCCAGGTTAGGTTTATAAATTACATAAAGTATGTAGTTAGGTTAAAGTATTAAACACTACTTGGTTAAGAAGTAACACAGTTTGTGTTAAGCTTGCATAACATCCCACACAAGAAAGTCCCTCATCATGAGGCTTTCCAGGAAATCCCCTGTTCAAAGGACTTTCCTTCTCACATACATCACTTTGAAAGAAGCAAACACACACACACACACACACACACACACACACACACACACACACACACACACACACACACACACACATGTGTGTATGTTTGCATGTATGTATGTTATAAAAGGCCTGTAAAATGTTGTGTTGTTCATTTGTTCCTACCAGTTAAACCCCAGATCAGTCGTGTCATGCATCCTACACATCTCTGTTACAATGGTAGTGATAGGATACATTACTTTTATGTCCTTTAACTCTGTTACAATGGTAGTGATAGGATACATTACTTTTATGTCCTTTAACTCTGTTACAATGGTAGTGATAGGATACATTACTTTTATGTCCTTTAACTCTGTTACAATGGTAGTGATAGGATACATTACTTTTATGTCCTTTAAGTAAGTGTCTCATCTTTATACCAGTATAGATTAACTCATATTAATCCAACTATTAGTCTTCCTACATCCACTTGTAGTACACACACACACACTTTCCATCTGAAAACATTCATTCAACATGCATGCAACACCGTCATGCTGTTACATTTCTGGTGCTTAAAATAAAGGGTACTAATGCATGTACATCTTTGAATGTGTTATATTTCATTGTGCTTCTTTTCTGTTCATATCACATTTTTCACACTTTTTCAGCATCGATTAATTTCCTCAGTAAATATGAGAGTATCATTCTTGCCAGCTCTAATACGTCTGAGAACAAGGAGAAAGAAAATAGAGAACTTGTGTAACCCTTAGCCTCAATATTTATTCACATTTTTAACAGTGTATCACGTCACATTTTTACTGCTGATTTTCAGAGGACTTTTCACTCCACCTCTTTCTTCAGCATCTTTTAACATTAGTGTTCAAGCTTTGCACTACGTATTTTAGACGAACGATGAAAGCTCCGTGATGGGATGGTTTTAGGTTTGTTTGTTTGTTTGAATTTATTCACAATACCATAAATATAGTTACAATAATACAGTCGGGTGGAGGGAGAGATGGGAGATTTGAGTCTATGATGTCACAGACTCTGGCAAATTTGAACGGCTCATTAAATCACGTCTTGTCCAAAACTTGGTTACAAGGTTGTTATGTCGTGTTTTTGATTTGGTAATCACTTCCGACACAATATATGCTCTCCATTACAGAAAAACAGGTTTTTCATTATATGTCATCTTAATTGGCTACAGCTTTTTCAGTTTCTGCCAGAAGTGTTTAGAGAACTGCTTATTTTGGTGAAAGATGTCCACCCTTTTTAGGAAGCTTTAAAAAGAAATGATTAGGAGTTACTGAGATTATTGCTGGCAGCACAGATCTCAATGATTATTAAACACAGGTATAGAAATAGAAATAGATTTTCCTGTTAATCAGGATTTTGGCCCCTCTTGTAAAGTGGGTTACTGGTACTTGTAAAATGCTATTTTATTTAAATGCTTTCAAACTGCATTAATTGTGCTTGACTTCCAATACTCCACATCTTCCAATTAAAGTGGGGAAAACATTATGGAATAGTCGAAATAGAAATTAAATTAAAGTAATGCAATCAATTTTAAATTGGCTTTGGCTCCACCGTCCCTGCAATGACGACGAAACCAAGATAGATTGTTTTTTTTCTCATCAACTTCTTTTCATTTTTTTGAATATCTATCCATTTTTGAATTTCAGGCATGTAACACGTTCCCAAAAAATATGGTGTATATATATATATATATATATATATATATATATATATATATATATATATATATATATATATATATATATATATATATATATATATAAAAGAGATTAGAAGAAATGTACCATTATGCTAGCAGGGAAGGGCAGTTTCGGTTTCTCCAATGTTTCTGTCTTTCATGTAAAAAATGACAACTCAACTATTGAGTGAATTACAGAGGAAATTGCTAATGAGTTCAATCATTTTTTTGTTAATGTAGGCCCAAATTTAGCAAAGCAAATCAGAGATGTAGACAATAATCATGATTTTTCATTTAACAGCAGAAGTGCAATGTTCCTTGGGGGTGTATGTGAGAGTGATGTGCTAGAAATGGTCCAAAAATGTAAGAATAAGAAATCCACTGATAACACTATTGATATGGCACTTATAAAAGAAGTAATGGATTGTATTCTCAAACCATAACCACATAACCTTATAAATGTAATAAATTGTTTCAGATGGGTATGAAATGAAAATTGCTAAGGTGGTTCCAATCTACAAAAATGGTGACAAACATATTATATCAAATTATATACCTGTGTCATTGCTACCACAATTTTCAAAAATACTTGAAAAAGCTGTTTGTAAATAGACTTGATGATTTTATTGAGAAATATGAGTTATTGAATGACCATCAAAAACGATTTCGGAGTAACTGATCAACTTCATTGGCAGTAATAGAATTTGTAGAAAACAAAGCAACAGCTATAGAAAATAAACTCTATTTAGTAGGTGTTTTTGTTGATTTAAGTAAAGCGTTTGACACAATTCATCGTTCCTTACATAAATTGGAGCATTATGGCATAAAAGGTGTTACACTAAACTTGATAAGGAGTTATTTAAATAATAGGTTACAGTATGTAAAAATAAATAATGTCACATTTTAGAAAAGTAACCTGTGGTGTTCCACAAGGTTCTGTTATGGGACCGAAGCTATTTATACTTTATTTAAATTATATTTTTACAGCATTGAATGAAGTGAAATGTTCGCATTTGCGGATGGTACAAACCTGTTCTGTTCACGACCTTAAAGAACATTAAACATTAAAGAATTGTTAAAAACAGCAGAGAGGGAGTTGATATCAATAAATTATCATTAAATGAAAATAAAACAACATTGATGGTGTTCTGTGATGTTAAAACTAACCCTAACCCTAAATGGAGTCAGAATTGAAAGTGTACATGAAACAACATTTCTGGGAGTAATTATAGATCATAAACGATGTTGGAAGCCAGACATTGATTACCTTAGACAGAAATTGTCAAGATCTATTGGTATTATTTACAAAACATATTGTATTTCTCTCTTCTAAAGCCAAACACATACAGAACTTATATAGACTCTATAGTTAAACTCCAGAAAAGAGGTAGAAGAATAATAAATCAAGTTTCTTATCTCGATACTACTAATAAATTATTTATAGAGTCAGGCATATTAAAATTCATAGATAGTGTTTATATAAAAACATTAGAAATATTATTTTGAGTTAAGAATAAAAGCCTTCCAACTTTTATTCAAAATTTCATTAGATTAAAGCGACACTACGTAACTTTTCCAGCTTAATCTAATATTTCATCATCATCATTGTGATGGAATATCAACTTCCAACAGGTTTAATGTTTAATTAATGTTTAGTTAAGGTTTAATTAAGGTTTAATGAACCTCTGTCCTGGTCTGAGGGGTCTGTACCCACTGGCACTATGTAACTTTGAGGAGCATGGTAGGAACCCTGCCACACCCCTGCTGTAATATATTGTGAATATATGTTGTATATATAGTGAAACAGGAGCGCTGTAGGATGAGAGGTCACGGAGAAACACATTGGAATAGGTTGGTGCTGTAAAAGTAAAAACGGTTTAGTTTACAAATGTCATATAACTTTTTTTTGGTGTCAATAAGAAGTTTTGTTAATGTTAATGTTAATTTGTTAATGTTGTCCACTTGCAACCTGGAGGAATCTGGGACAAACCTTCAACGGTGGAAACATGAATCAATATTCTAGATATTTCTGTTAGGAAGAAATGGACGTTAATGTTCTCAGAACAAAGACAAACATCCAGACTGTTGAAACAAAAACTCTGATGGTACGGAATAATAATTATTATTATTATTATTAACACTTTCAATCAACATCTTTTCCATGGATATCCAGAACTTTTCAAGACAATGCTAAATCCTATTCTGCACACATTACAACGGTTTTGCTGAGGAAGAAGAGAGTAGAGGACTGACCTGTCCACAAAATGATTAAATAAAACACGAGATAAAAACATAAAGACATTCCTGTTCACATGTGAAAGAATGAGACTGAAACTCCTCACTCCTCACATATTATTATTATAATATATTATCATATTATCATATTATTATTCATTATATATAATATATATATATATATATATATATATATATATATATATATATATATATATATATATATATATATATATATATATATATTATATATATATATAAGCAGCTGTAAAAAACAGGACAAATCCTTTATTTCTGTTTTATGTGTTGTTCCTGCCACACTCTGTAAAAATGGAATGAACAACAGTGACGAAATGTGTTGGGTTTAAAAAGGAAGAATTCAAACTAAAATTAAGAGTCAATGCTTTGCAGATTTTTTTATCGCTGTTTTTTTTTCTTTTATTTTCCGTATCATTAGTTATTTGGTTTTGGCTTCACATAAACATATTTAACTGCAGCTCGATTACCGGAGATGCTGGTGTGTAAATTAGTCCATTAAATTAGTCCATTAAAGTTATACAGAAATGTCACGTCTTGCTAACTAAAAGTGTACAAAACATGATTACTTTCCTGTTTTGTTTTTCTGTCTCCCTACAATTTTAAAAGGAAATTGTTAATTTCTGTCAAAGTTAAATCCCTTTACTTGGTTGGTTTCTTTTTTTCCTTTTTTATTTACCACAATTTCATGACCATAAAACTTTCGGCCTTTTTGATTTTCTCTGAATTTTATGTTTAGGAGTTAAATAACCTTTCAAAGCTTTTTTTAGGACAAAATGAGGTGCTTTGATGATTCAGCCATGATACAAAGGTCATAAGGATTAAATATTTTATTTTCCTAATGTCTCTGGTGACCAACTTTAAATTTCTACTGAAATTACTGAAATTAAAGATTCAGACACATCTGTAATTTTTTATTATTTTCCTTTGATTTGTCATAATTGCTTGTATTTATCCTTTTTTATGACTTTTGTGTAAATGGAATAGTGTTTTTTTGGTAATATTTATGCACATATATACAAACATGTATCTTCAAGCACCACACTGTTATGCAAATAACAGTTTTTACTTCCATATGTGCCATAGATGTGAACACTTGTATAAAAGCAGCTCTTTGCTCCCACCCACTGTTTTCACAGTGCTGCATCAGCGTTGTCAGAAAACCTGCAGAATTTTGCCGCCATAAGGCCCGGATTCGTCTCTGGCAGCCGTTAAAATCTCCCACTACGTCAGCCGTTACTGCCTAACGTTCCCGTTACAGATCTCTCTGAATCCAGCTGTTTAACCGTCTATTCCTGTTACATAAACCTCCCATTTCTCCACCTTTTGCTTCCCTTCTTCCTGTAGTCTGTCTCTTCCCTCTCTTCCTTCCTCCCCCTCTCTGATTTCTTCCCCCTCTCTGTGTCAATAAAGCCCAGAGAAGGAGAGAGACGAGCGTTCTGCTGGCGCTGCATTCTGGGAGGGAAAGCTGAGTAAAGATGGAGCGAGGGAGGGATGTGGTAGAGTGAGCTTTAGTTCAGCAGCAAGCCAGTGCCAGGAGAAGGAACACAGCACTGCATTATGAAAGCCATAGGATAGAAGTCCGACTCAGGCAGAGATAAGGGACAAAAGTCATATTTAGAACAAGCAGCCCATCATATGATACAAGTAAAAACTAAACGCATCTTTCACCACCGTATAATACCAAGCCCAAATGCTCGTTTCCTTATAGACGGAAATAAAGAAAAAAACCTGCATCACCTTCTTCGTGTAAACCTGGAAGACGCTCGTATGGCAGATGCAGATATTCTCTTAGTTCTGTCTCCTCCTCGGTACCGGAGGAGACTGGAACGAATCTATCCCTGGAAAAAGCTTCATTCACACAGAGAGAAAGGCTTTGATCCGACGGCATCTACGCATCCACATCGCAGCCCAAACAAAGCCCAAGATTTAGCAAGGAAACAGGAGCAGAAAAGCACCGGCGAAAGACAAAACAGGGCTTTATTAGACATAGCACAGATGATTTTTAGGTCAGCCCGAGGACAAATATTGCCTTATGCACCTGCCGCTCTGCGAGCAGGGAGGTTGCTCTGCAGAGCCATTTTAGGGACAAAGCTGGATGTTATTCTGGCTAAATGGCTGGATTACATACATTATATTGAAACAAGATCCACAGGTTTATGGTGCGGGATGAGTGTGAGGATTTGTGACTCAGATTTTTCTTGTTTTCTATTGGAAAACAATCTGATTAAAGATAAGCAGCTATCTAACAATAATCTCTATGGCAAAAGAAAGTGGCACCATAATGAATGTCAACATAGAGCTGCAAATCTAAAATGTAGGACAAGTTTGTGCAGCAGTTGTGCAGTTTAAATACCTCTTGTACAGTACTAAATGAAGCAGCAATCATTTCATTCCATAAGAACTTTGCCTTTAAGCAAAGCGTGACATTAAAGCAGTACACAAGTGGAAAGTTAGAAAAAATAATTAAATAAAACACTCCAGCCAAGAAATAGCAGTCCCTTACAAAATGCCATTTTAAAACCGGACAGGTTTAACACGTCCCAGTAAATGAACGTGTGGTGGCAAAAATTGTTGTTCGTTCAATAAAGTGTTCAAAAAAGAATGTCAGGACACGTCAGCTGTCTTTCTGGAGTTTTAGTAAAAGCATTCATGAATGGGGTCACACAGAGCAACTGATCAGACGAGCTGTCAGTCCTGAGTGAGCTGGAGATGTTTAGAGACGTCCTATCTTATAATTCCAGCAAGCTTAAAACAATGAGACAAAATCTGGCCCCTGACGCTCCACCTGCCTGATAGTGAGAGATTCCACAGGACTGTGTCAGAGAGCTGGACCTCGGGCAGCGTAGCAATGTTCACTTCAAAACAGGATTTGTGCTTTAGTCTTAAAGCAACGAAATGTATGTTATACTAAAATTTCCCATTACATTCCACCCTTTTTAGCATTTTTATGCTAAACCATAATAAAAAAGGAAATTTTGTACTGACATACCCCATGACCTTTATGCTCTGCCCCGCACCAGCCCAATGCTAGCCCAACGCTAGCACACGCAGTCTCCAACTTGGGAGTTACAGACCCAGGCAGAGAATCACAGGTCACGGGTACAGAAGAGCCAAAACCCCTCCCCTCACTGGACAAGAGGAGGGTAAAAGACTCATCCGTCTAGCTACACTTAACCTAAATAAAAGGGAAAAACCTCCTAGAACCATCAGTAGAAGTAATAAAACTCTCCATATGTCCTGGCACAACTCTCCATGTATTAACCCTTCGTAACACGGGGCTAATGCTTGACTCACTCTCATTTTTTCAACAGGACATAACAACGCAATACGGTTCATAACAGGATAAATGAAAACATCAAACATTTAGGGCCAAATCCACAAAGAATAGATTGCGCCCGCAAATAGCGCTGTGAATTGCGCCGCATTTGCTCCCGCAATTTGCCCCGCTTTAAGGTCCTATTCACAAAAGATTTTGCTCTAATGATATGCCGGCGCAAACACGCCCATAAAGTTTAGCAGTAACTTCATTAACACCGGATCGGGATCAGATCAGGATCTGACGGTAATTCATGTTCTGTGTTTTGCTACACACACCTACAGGTCAGCTGTTAAACACACACATTCTAGATTTATATGTTTATATGGTGGAATTGTTTGTAATAAAGCAGCCCCTTTACTGTATGGATGAATCCTGAGCTCCGTCCTGTTATTTTTATTTTTAAATCTGAGATAAGTCCACAACCCCACTTGATCTGACTGTTTACAGTCATGTCTGACTGTAGATTTCACCTTTAATATCATTCAGTCTCACACAGGCTTGAATGATATTGAAGAGAGAGAGAAACAGAGAGATGGGGAGTGAGGAGTGAGTTTGCAGCAGTTAATACACGCTTCCAAAAGACGGTATTTGCTCCACTATTTTTGCGTGTGGCAAATAGCGCTGGCCTACGTGAATTAGACGGTTTTTGCAATGAGGCTTATTTGCATAGAAAGGGGGCAATTTTGCGCCGAATGTATGAATATTACCTAATTTACATGCATGCAAATGGCACCATGACACTATTTGCTTGGCAGCGCAGTTTGTGGTGCAATTCGCCCTTTGCGGGTGCTTTGTGAATCAGACGCTCTCTTTTTGTCTCATTTGCACCGGTTTAGCCGCCGCAAAAGCCGTGCGATCCTTTTGTGGATTTGGCCCTCAGTGTTGTGCTTTAACCACCGGTCCCCAACTATCTGGTTTCTCCAGGAGGGTCAGGACCTGATCCAGGAGAAGCCGGAGCTGCGTCCCGTCGTGGAGCAGAAGCTGGAGGAGATCCGGGAGTGCTGGTCCGACCTGGAGACCACGACCAAGGCCAAGGCCCGGCAGCTGTTTGAGAACAACAAGCCGGAGCCGGCGGTGAAGAGTTACCATCACCTGGACAGCCAGCTGTCGCACCTGGAGCAGGAACCGCCCCAGCTGGAGCAGGCCCATCACCTGCCCACCTTCAACCAGCAGCTGCAGAGGTTCCAGGTGAGTGTCCACCTTCAACCAGCAGCTGCAGAGGTTCCAGGTGAGTCTCCACCTTCAACCAGCAGCTGCAGAGGTTCCAGGTGAGTCTCCACCTGAGTCTGCACCTTCAACCAGCAGCTGCAGAGGTTCCAGGTGAGTCTCCACCTTCAACCAGCAGCTGCAGAGGTTCCAGGTGAGTGTCCACCTTCAACCAGCAGCTGCAGAGGTTCCAGGTGAGTCTCCACCTTCAACCAGCAGCTGCAGAGGTTCCAGGTGAGTGTCCACCTTCAACCAGCAGCTGCAGAGGTTCCAGGTGAGTCTCCACCTGAGTCTCCACCTTCAACCAGCAGCTGCAGAGGTTCCAGGTGAGTCTCCACCTCCAACCAGCAGCTGCAGAGGTTCCAGGTGAGTCTCCACCTGAGTCTCCACCTTCAACCAGCAGCTGCAGAGGTTCCAGGTGAGTCTCCACCTGAGTCTCCACCTTCAACCAGCAGCTGCAGAGGTTCCAGGTGAGTCTCCACCTGAGTCTCCTCCTTCAACCAGCAGCTGCAGAGGTTCCAGGTGAGTCTCCACCTGTATCATCATGTGGACATGATGATCTTCACTGTGAAATCTCAGATACTTGAATAGGACGGAATAAGCACAGGTTTAAACTGCCTTTTGCTTCCAAATTACTTATATTTATTCAAACAAAAAAAGAAAAGGAAGTTTATAATTTTTTAAGGCTCTCTTTTTGATTATGAAGCCCAATCAACAGAAATATTTCATTCTCAACAGTCTGCACCTAAAATACTCTTATTTGCCTTGGTAACTCTCAACAAAGAGTACAATGTATCTTACTAGCCTTGAAGAGCATATTGCAGGTTAGGGTTTTTTCAAAAATTATACCTGACCTTATGTGAAAATGACTATTGCCACTTTTCCACTAGTCTCGCTTCAGCCCGGCTCGGCTCGACGCGGCTCCACCCGTGTGTTTTTCCACAGCCAGGGCAGAAGTGGGGGGTTGGGGTGAAGCTGCTGTGACGTACTCGATTGCGCAGCACCTTTGTTTGTGTCGGCGCTGATCAGAAATCAGCTGGAGCCGCGAGCGGCTGAGAAAAAAACAGCCCGTCTACATCCCTTTATTAATTCTCTCGACAGCCACCAGGTTTATGAACATCTGCACCTCAGAGTTGGATCACCAAACAGACGTTTGTGCTGTATAATAAAATCGCCGCGAGCCGCGAGTCGCCTCGCGCTGACTCCCGCTTCCTGATTCAAACTTGACGGCCCCGCCCCCCGACCAATCAGTGCCGTGGAGGGTGGTGACGTCGGAAATAGTCCCTGCTCAGCCCGATTAGAAAGTACTCTAGTCTCCACAGCTCTGCCCCATCTGACTGCACAGACCCCGTCCACACGTAGCCGGTATCTGCTAAACCCAAGATATTTTCCTACGTTTGGACCTGTCATCCACATGAAAACGCAAATAAACCAATGTTTAAAAAAACTCTGGGCAAAGATTTTTGAAAACTCCGTTTATGTAGATGCGTGTAGACCTGGTGTAGACAGAGACAGAGAGTTTTGCGTTTTCGAACATCACATTATGCTCCAAAACAACAACAAATCTGCTCTGATTCTGACGTCTAAGGTGCGATCCAGAACTACAGATGATCCACCATCTGTCCTCCAAGCTATTTATTAAATAAATGGTCTCTGCTCTTGTTCACCGTTTACCGCGTTACACCGACGAGGAGCCTACGCCGTAGGGTACGCGGCGACGCGCAGCCCTACGCCGTACCCTACGGCGTACCCTACGTAGGGTACGGCGTAGGGTACGGCGTAGGGCTGCGTCGATTTAACGCGGCAGCTCCGTGATGGGACACAAATACCCGGCTATTTTGGATGCATTTAATCGGAAAAAAGAGAAGATAATAAGCTTTTCTGTTTAGAAAGTACAAACGTAGACAGATTACAAGTACTCACCCATCTTTCAGGAGTTATTTTCTGAGTTTCTTTCAGGAGCGCACGGGCGGGTGCTGCAGTGAATAAAGACTGATTTATGGTTCCGCGTAAAATCGACGGCGTAACCTACGCCGTAGGGTCTGCGTTGGTGTAACGCGGACACATAAATCAGCCTTTTAAAAAGCGAGTTTCAGCTGTCAATCAAAAGAACGTGGCGGCCTAACGGGTTTCGTAATTATAAGGCTGTGGCCCGTCATATTGGTGTGAATACACATTCACAACCTCTTCAGTGTCACAACTAACATTAAGATCCATTATTTTTCCTATTGTTGAATTCACCGCACTCCCTGCCGCTACGTCACTTCCGGTTCAGCTTTTTCAGATGCGGAAGTAAAATACTCTCACAAAAACAACTCCGAAGGTCACTGTAGTTTATATTTATGCGTATTTCAATGATATTCAGTTCCTACATTATTTTCCTACACATTGATTCACAGGGGTCTCCAACCTGCAATCTGCTCTTTAAATAATCACCTCCAGCTCTGCTGCATGTCCAAATGGCTTCTGTAAGCCATCTTGTCATACATGACATTCAGTGGCATTAAAAAAATGCACCGTATGGCTTTATTTATTTATTTATTGAGAGGCAAAGCAACCATTACATAAGAAGAAAACAGCTGATGTGCAGCGTTTGTCCATCCTTCACGTGGATGTAACATGACCTTCCACATCTCTGTATTGCAGGCTATGGAGTCTCAGATCGGGGACATGTACAAGGACGCAGGAGAGCTGGGGAGCTTTCAGGGCCTGGTCCTGCCCCAGCACGGGTTCCGGGGCGACCCCGAGACACAGCACGGGTTCCGGGGCGACCCCGAGACACAGCACGGGTTCCGGGGCGACCCCGAGACACAGCACGGGTTCCGGGGCGACCCCGAGACACAGCACGGGTTCCGGGGCGACCCCGAGACACAGCAAGGGTTCCGGGGCGACCCCGAGGGCGGGGAGCACCCAGGGGTGGTGGAGACCCGCATCGTCCGCCTCATCGAACCCTTGAAGGAGAGACGCCGCATCCTGCTGGCCTCCAAAGAAATGCACCAGGTTGCCCAAGATCTGGAGGACGAGATAGTGAGTGTCTCTTACTGTCTCAGTGTTGTGCCACAGCGGTTCTGCTGTTCAGTTATCAAGCATTATTAATCGTTTTATTCAACAATTATTAATAATTAATAAGGTAGATTACTTATCAAATTGAATTATCAAAATGACTTGATTTTGCAGGGGCACCACCTGGGCCTTAAACAGGAAGTATGATAACTTTAACAGCAGAAATCAGTCTCAGAAATAGATATTATTCTGCACAGTAGTACATTTTACTATTATCACTACAGAATAACGGTTGAAGGCGTTACAGTTCGGCACTAGCTCTGTCAAACAGCCAATGTGACCAGGATTTGTATAAAACACAAACAACTTCTCATTAATATCAATCAGCATTTATTCACATCCAGGTGTCAAGCAGGTGGAAAAGTGACACGATTGAATAAATCCTGACGGCAACTACATTAAAACATAAAACCATCAACTAACAAGAAAAACAATAAACACGAGATACAAAACTCCTGATCATCTGTGTCTCCAGGCAACTGGCTGGCCGACAAAACATTTAAAGATGGCGGCGCCCTGTGGTATTTAAAGATGGCGGCTCTGTGGTATTTAAAGAGGGCGGCTCTGTGGTATTTAAAGATGGCGGCGCCCTGTGGTATTTAAAGATGGCGGCGCTCTGTGGTATTTAAAGATGGCGGCGCTCTGTGGTATTTAAAGATGGCGGCTCTGTGGTATTTAAAGATGGCGGCGCCCTGTGGTATTTAAAGATGGCGGCGCCCTGTGGTATTTAAAGATGGTGGCGCTCTGTGGTATTTAAAGATGGCGGCGCTCTGTGGTATTTAAAGATGGCGGCGCCCTGTGGTATTTAAAGATGGCGGGGTGGCCTCGGGGGGGGGGTGGGGCCGGGTCCGGGGAGCGGGCCTCCCCTGGGGGTGCACGGGCGGGCGCGACGGCGGGGTGGCACCATTCCCAGGTATCTATGTCTTATGTTGTCAGTATGAATGGGAGGATGTTGGACCGTTTCCCCCTCCGTCTGGGGGCTCCGGCGGCGCCGGGGGCGCCCTTGGAGGTACGGTGGGGCCCTGGCCCGGCTCGGGGGGCCGGCCCCCGTCTACTGGACGGCCGGTGGGGGGACGCGGGTGTCTTATCAGGGCCGGCTTTGCTGGTCCTGCTTCCTGGCTTCGGCCTCCGCTCCCCCTCTTGCCCCCCCTACACGATTCATACGCACATATGCGAAAGGCGGGGGGTCCGGGTCGTGGGGGGCACTGTCCCGCGGGGCCTGGCACTCCCCGCCTCACGGTTTTAACAGCAAAATAGACACTGCACATTCAACACTTTATAAATACACTTGACAAGGACACGTAGTTCGGGAGGGGGGGGGGTCGGTGTCAATCGATACTTGGCCCTCCCTCCTCCCTGTTTTTATGGCATTATTCACATGCACTCAACACAAGGGGCGGGAGGGGGTCCCACATCACCCGCGTTCCCTCACCGACCTGGGCCTGGGACGGGTGGGTCGGGTTACCCGGGCCTGGCGGGGCCCGCCGTGCAGCCTGGGGTGCCTTCTGGCGGTGCTGGACCCCCCCGGGGAGGGGGAAACGGTGCGTGATTGTATGTCTGTGTCGGTGAGAATGCGGTATGGAAGGGTCCTGCCATGGAGGATTTGAGCCTCCATTGGCAGGACATCAAAAACGTAATAATTTATCAATATTATATTATACAAAGATGGTTATTATTATTATTATTATTATTATTAGTATTATTATTAGTATTATTATTATTATTATTATGTATAGTATATATATTATTATTATAGTATATCTTATTATTAGTATAGGTATCTGATAGGTGAATGGATGAATGAATGGGATGCCTGGGTCTGGGGCCCTCCGTTGTCGGGCCTGCGCGGGTGTCGCCTTGTTGGGGGGTTCCCTCTCTCCGGGCCCGTCTCCGGTCCCCCCCGCTGCCTCTACGGCGGGGCGCCCCTCTGGTCTTGGAGGGCCACTTTCGTGGGGGACGGGTGCGCCTGCCCGCATCGGCGGCCGGGGCGGCTCTGTCTCTCCGGGCAGGCTGGCCCCCTGCCGGGTGGGGGTCGTTGGCCTGAAGGGTGAGGGCCTCCTGGCCACATGTCCGGCCCGGACCGGGTGGCCGGGGATTGCCTGGGTCGCGGTCCGCCGCCGCGGGATCCCTGGCTGCTTCTTTCCGCGCCGTGGGGGCCCCGCCCGCGGGCCCCCTCGGCCGCCGCCGGGTGGGGGGGGGGCCTCGCAGGCGGTGGGTTGCCTCCTCCTACTTCTCCCCTCTGTGGGGTTGCCGGTGGCCTGGGTTCCGGGCTCTTCCTTGTCGGCCTCTGGTCTCGCGGGTGGCGGGGTTGCTCCCCCCCCTCCCCCACTATAGATACACTTCAGGTGGAGCTTTGTTTGGTTTATTACACACACACACACACACACACACACACACACACACACACACACACACACACACACACACACACACACACACACACATATAGTCATTTAGTCACATGCATACACACACACACACACACACACACACACACACACACACACACACACATATAGTCATTTAGTCACATGCATACACACACACACACACACACACACACACACACACACACACATGCATGATCATATACATACACACACACACACATAGACATACACACTGGCTTGTTCACCTGCATGCTGGCTCTCTAGTTTTTGGGTTTAGGTAGCGGTAGCGATAGCTTAGCTCAGACTGCGATCAGATCTCAAGATTTAGGTCGATTGCTGTTCGTGTTTTGGATGGCTCCGTGCCGGTTTCGTGCTTTGTTTGTGGTTTTTTGTTGCAGATTTCCAGTGCTTGACGTGTGTCTCCGTGTGTTCCTGCTTCCTGGATTGGCAGTGGATGTCGTCACCCCCCCCCCCAAAAAAAAAAAAAAAAAAAAAAAAAACACTGGGTTTGTATGTGTATATTTATGTATGTGTACGCATATGTGTGCGTATATATATGTATATATTACATATAGTAATAATGCACATATATACACTTTTGGTTTCTACCGTCATGGTATCAATCAATAATATGTGTGCAGACAAGGTAAAAAAAAAAAAAAAAAAAAAAAAAAAGATGGCGGTGCCCTCGCCACGCCATGTGCAATCAGGCGGGATGACAAAACACAGCAACGTGAATAACTAGTGTAAATGGCGCCACAAAATAAACAAACAATAATAATGATGCCGGTAGTTGCCTGCGTTACACAGTTATATACGAACAGTAGCTTCATTAAACACAAATTTAGCTCTGAACCGCTCTAGATTAAACTGATCGCCCAAACCTCCCGCCGTCCGGTCTCCGGATCTGGGGCTGCAGCTCTGTCGGGGTGATCAGGTTTCTGCCGGGGTGATCAGGTTTCTGTCGGGGTGATCAGGTTTCTGTCGGGGTGATCAGGTTTCTGCCGGGGTGATCAGGTTTCTGTCGGGGTCGGGGTGATCAGGTTTCTGTCGGGGTGATCAGGTTTCTGTCGGGGTGATCAGGTTTCTGTCGGGGTCGGGGTGATCAGTTTTCTGTCGGGGTGATCAGGTTTCTGTCGGGGTGATCAGGTTTCTGTCGGGGTGATCAGGTTTCTGTCGGGGTGATCAGGTTTCTGTCGGGGTGATCAGGTTTCTGTCGGGGTGATCAGGTTTCTGTCGGGGTGATCAGGTTTCTGTCGGGGTGATCAGGTTTCTGTCGGGGGTGATCAGGTTTCTGTCGGGGTGATCAGGTTTCTGTCGGGGTGATCAGGTTTCTGTCGGGGTGATCAGGTTTCTGTCGGGGCGATCAGGTTTCTGCCGGGGCGATCAGGTTTCTGCCGGGTTCTTCAGTGTGGGAGAGCTTCGTTTCGGCTCGGCTCCACCATGCGGCTCGGTTCCTCGGCTCTCTCTCTCCTGGTCCTACTTTGGAAAGAAAAGACAGTCTTGCAGCAACAGCCGGGGCGATCTGTCCGGATCTACGGAGCCTCTTGACGCGGCCTCCAGGTGCGGGACGGTCCACTAATCAGGGCCGCTCCCGTTTCATCACCGAGGCACAGGCTCACGGACGCGGGAGGATCTAACTCTCGGGCTGATGTGGACGCGCTGCCGGAGGGTCGGACCCTCCTGGGAAAAGAACTAAACAGAGAAAGAGTTAGGAGGAGCGGGAGAGAGCCGAGAGCTCTGCAGCGCTCCGGGCCGCTCCGGATCCCCAGGCCAGTCCCGATGCGGGTGCGCCCCCGACCGGGGAGGGGAGGAGACGTGATCCCGATGGACTTTTGGCAAGAAGCTAGAGGGGACGACCTGATCCAATCTTCATTGGAGCAGGTCGTCTGCTCTTGGCTCTTGGGTTGAGGAAGAGAGAGAGTTGGGGGAGACACACAGATTCTGTCCTCCGCGGGTTCGCGTGACGTAATAAGCGCCAGGCCAGTGATTGGACTCGTGCCGCTTCAGGCGCCGCCCCCAAGGCACACCCGGGACACCGCCTGTTCCAACTCCTCCCCTCTGGACGGCGCTACAGAGCTCTGTAGACCAGGACCAGGACCAGGACCAGGATCAGGATCAGGACCAGGACCAGGACCAGGACCAGGACCAGACCCCTCACACCCAGGACCAGGACCAGGACCAGGTCTACAGAGCTCTGTGCGCCAGAACCTCCAGACACAGGGACAGTTTCTTCCCCCGAGCGGTTGCTCTGATGAATCTCACAAATAATAGTCTCAGAGTAACCAATCACGTGCATAAACCATCTAGCACGTTCCTTGACGACCATGTCTGCCTCACTCAGCTGCCCCTCACTGTGTATTCTTTGTATAATTTGTATAATCTTTTTGTATTTTTTTTGGATAATTGCCCTGTAAAATTGTAAATAGTTTATGTTTATTTTTATTCAGAACTGTCCCTTTTTCTTTTCTCCTCAACCTGCTGCACCTTAAATGTTTATACTGTTTATTCTGTATTATAGAAATTCCACATTATTGTTTATTTTATTTCATCACCAAAGAGCGAAACTACCAGAGTCAAATTCCTTGTTGGACAATGTTCGAACCTGGGGTCCGTTTCACAAAGCAGGTTTAGTGAAAACTCTGAGTCTGTTAACCCTGAAATGAGGGAAACTCTGGGTTTTCCGTTTCACAAAGGGAGGTAACTCAAACCAGAGAAAGAGGAGTAACTCTAGCCTGTTTCACAAAGAGAGGTAACTTAAGCTCTCGGTCAGTTACCGTAGTAACAGACGCTCTGAACCTAACCTGGTCAGTTACCGTAGTAACAGACTCTCTGAATCTAACCTGGTCAGTTACCGTAGTAACAGACTCTCTGAACCTAACCTGGTCAGTTACCGTAGTAACAGACTCTCTGAACCTAACCTGGTCAGTTACCGTAGTAACAGACTCTCTGAACCTGGTCAGTTACCGTAGTAACAGACTCTCTGAATCTAACCTGGTCAGTTACCGTAGTAACAGACTCTCTGAATCTAACCTGGTCAGTTACCGTAGTAACAGACTCTCTGAACCTAACCTGGTCAGTTACCGTAGTAACAGACTCTCTGAACCTAACCTGGTCAGTTACCGTAGTAACAGACTCTCTGAACCTGGTCAGTTACCGTAGTAACAGACTCTCTGAATCTAACCTGGTCAGTTACCGTAGTAACAGACGCTCTGAACCTAACCTGGTCAGTTACCGTAGTAACAGACTCTCTGAATCTAACCTGGTCAGTTACCGTAGTAACAGACTCTCTGAACCTAACCTGGTCAGTTACCGTAGTAACAGACTCTCTGAACCTAACCTGGTCAGTTACCGTAGTAACAGACGCTCTGAACCTAACCTGGTCGGGACCAGGTTTATATCGTGAAACCTGGAGTTTCTCTGCGTCTCCGCCTCTTTCAGAGCCACACGCACATTTGATTTCCTCATTCATTCAGTCAGCAGGCGAGTTTTGGCGAAGTTCTGCCGTCTGTCATTAAAAACAGAGTCAGTATATATATTAGAAGTCCATTGTCACAAACACGGCATGTCCTTTTGATGAAGACACAATTGATGAAGGTGCAGAATTAATGCGCAGAGAATTAAATATTCGTCGGGAGATGGTTATCAGACCACGTAATACATGTACATTATACATAGTCTCATTACAGGCAAAGCAATATATGTTAATCCTTTATTTGTTATAATTTTGATGATTGAATTGTTTAATGATTTCATAATATATTCTAATTTTTTGAGATTTTTTATTTGGGGTTTTCATAAACTGTGAGCCATAATCTCAAAATTATAACAAATAAAGGCTTGAAATATCTCACTTTGCATGTAATGGGAAATAATATTTGTTTCACCTTAAGTTGAATTTACTACGAATGAAGTTTTGCAATATATTCAAATGTTCCGACATCCACCGGTATATTATTACATGAATAAATAAGAGCATAATACAGGGGTCTCCAACTCCGGTGCTGGATCCACCTATCCAGCATGTTTTAGGTGTCTCCCTGCATGAACACACCTGATTCTAATCAATGGTCGTCATTAACTTGTCATCAAGGTCCGGACAGTTCTGTTGCGGACACAGCTCCTTGTATCATGGTGTGCTGAAGCAGGGAAAGATCTAAAACATGCTGGATAGGTGCTCTCCAGGACCAGGGTTGGAGAACCCTGGCATAATATGTGTCTGTATTGGTTCAATACTGAACGCAACTTTCAATTCCCAATTACGGAACAATTCCGTATTTCAAGGGACGGGTGGCAAGCCTAAATAAACCTGTCCCAGCCATCAAGGGGTTCCACAGGATTGCAGGTGAATGATGTAGAGATCTGTTACAGTAAATTAATCTTATATTATATTCTGTGCTGCGGTGTTACTCTTTTTTCGAAAAACATGTTCAAATTCGCTGTATGCGCGCATTAAAATCTCTAATTCCATTCGGGTGAAAAGGGACACGGCGTGAAGTATGTGGATCTTCAGATGCAAACTAACGTTTCCTCAAAGGGATTTTGTAAATTGAAATGATAAATAAAGTTTAAAATAAAAAAAATAAAAAGTATGTCGCTCTTCTGTTGTCGCCGGTTGCCATGGTGAATCCTTGTATCAGCGCTCTACTGATGATGGCTTTTTATTTCCCTCACGCACGAGCTTAACTCCAGGTGAAACTACTTAGATTTGAGTAAATTACCTCAAATCTGCTGTTCTGGAACCGAAAACTCAGAGTTTCCGATCTCAGAGTAGATCAACTAAGAGTTCAGGATTAGACTCAGAGTTTGTTGAACCTGCTTTGTGAAACGGACCCCTGGCCAATAAAGATGATTCTGATTCTGATTCTGATTCTGATAAGCATTCATAAGTTCAGAGTTCACATGAGCACATGACGGTAGTCCAACATCAGCTTCCTATGTTTCATTTGAAAAATGTTCTCTGTCATCTACAGAACATTTGCCTTAGTTAGAGTTGCATTATGATTCTAAGATTGGATGATGCTCGTATATTCAGAATAAAGAAAATTACGACACTCTTCTCTTTGCTACTTTGCTTCCATGTTTATCCTGCATATAAAGCCCTTAAAAGTGCAAACTAAAAAAATGTAATGACTTGCTTGTTCTTGCCTTTTATAGCTGTGGATCCAGGAGAGACTTCCATTCGCCTCCTGCAAGGATTATGGGAATAACCTCCACAGTGTTCACCAGAATGCCAAAAGGAACCAGGTAAGTGTTATGAAAGGCATTTGGTCATGGCATAATCAGGATCTCCTCCTGAGTCTTTCTCCTCGTCTCTGATTGGTTCTCCAGGCTCTCCAGAGAGAGCTGACGGGGCGGCGGGCGCGGATCGAGGAGGTCCTGGACCGGGCAGGGATCATCGCGTCATTAAAGACTCCTGAAGTGGACTTTGTGCGCGAGGGTGCGGGACACGTCCGGCAGCTGTGGGAGGTTCTGCAGCTGGAGACTGAACGGAGGGCCGTGATGTTGGACGCTGCTCTGCAAGCTCAGCAGTATTACAGCGACGGAACCAAGGTGGAGTCCTGGCTGTCGGGACAGAAACTGCAGGTCGCCAGTGAAGAAAAAGGCTCAGTATGTGACATTTAATGACATATATGTGGATCAATTCAATTTGATTTGTATAGCGTCTAATACAACAGATGTCTCTAGACGCTTTCCAGAGATCCAGAACATGAACATGAACATAAACCCCCGAGCAATTATTACATAAACAATGGCAGGTAAAAACTCCCATAGTGGGAGAAAAACCTTAAGCCAAACAGTGGCAAGAAAAACTCCCCTTTAGGAGGGAAGAAACCTTGAGCAGGACCTGGACCTGGACCTGGACCTGGACCTGGACCTGGACCTGGACCTGGACCTGGACCTGGACCAGGACCTGGACCTGGACCTGGACCTGGACCAGGACCTGGACCTGGACCTGGACCAGGACCAGGACCTGGACCTGGACCAGGAACAGGGCCGCAGGCAGGTGGAAACAGCAGCAGAATTACCAGAGGGGGGGGATGGGGGGGTACCGGGACCGCAGGCCAGAACGCAGCTCCCGAGGCTCCGGCCTGCAAACATGCACAAAAGAGAAAAAAGGGGGGCCGGCACAAGAAACTACAGGAACGATGGACGAAAATGATAGCTATGAGATATTTATAATAAATAAAAATGGAAATGGAGAAGAGAGGCAGGGAAAAGGAGAGGAGAAGAAGGATGAGAGGCACCGCCCAGCGGATCATGTCGGTGCCCCCCTGCAGCATAAGCCTATAGCAGCATATCTACCACCAAGCTATATTTGAGACTAACTATTATAGTCTTGTTCTATAGCTGCAACTATGACTACTGACTCTAACACACTAGAGTTTACACTACCTAGAGATTTACCAACACCAGCTAGAGGTTTACTAAACACTAACTATAGGCTATATCACCCTAACCCTAACCTAGAGATACTCATACCTAGGATCACAGCGAATGTGGTAGTACATCTGTGTCTTGACATTATCATGACACCTTTCAGGATGAAGCTAGCACCCTTCAGCTGCTGAAGACCCACCTGGCTCTGGAGCAAACCGTGGAAACATATGCAGAGACGGTGGGCATGTTATCCCAGCAATGCCAGCGACTTCTGGAACTGGGACACCCGGAGAGGTGGGACCCCCGCCGATGGAAAACAGTTGATTTTTGCATATTGCAAAAACTGTACAGGCTGATGAACATATGCATTTACCAATAATTGTTTGCCTCTGATTTGTTTTCTATGGATTTTCAACAGTGAGCAGATTACGAAGCAGCAGTCCCACATAGACCGGCTGTACGTGTCGCTGAAGGACATGGTGGAGCACAGAAAGACCAAGCTGGAGCAGCAGTACTGGCTTTACCAGCTCAACAAGGAGGTGGAGGAGCTGGAGAAGTGGATCACGGAGCGCGAGGCGGTGGCCAGTTCCACCGACCTGGGGCAGGACCTGGGGGACGTAACGGTTAGTACAGCATTATAGTAACATTATAGAAACACCTGGGGGACGTAACGGTTAGTACAGCATTATAGTAACATTATAGAAACACCTGGGGGACGTAACGGTTAGTACAGCATTATAGTAACATTATAGAGACGTGACGGTCAGTGGAGAATTATACTGTTAGATTTACCGCAGGAAACATTCGTGACCCACCAGCAACTGCTCGGATTATACATTATGAAAACATTATGTAACTAAGCATTAATAATGTGTTACCTAAGGGATAAATGTGTTACACTTTACAATAAGGATCCAGCAAGCCTTTACTAATGGTTAATTATGGTTAAGTAATGCTTATGAGGCAGTTAAGCATTAATAATGTGTTACCTAAGGGATAAATGTGTTACACTTTACAATAAGGATCCAGCAAGCCTTTACTAATGGTTAATTATGGTTAAGTAATGCTTATGAGGCAGTTAAGCATTAATAATGTGTTACCTAAGGGATAAATGTGTTACACTTTACAATAAGGGTCCAGAAAAATATTTACTAATGGTTAATTATGGTTAAGTAATGCTTATGAGGCAGTTAAGCATTAATAATGTGTTACCTAAGGGATACATGTGTTACACTTTACAATAAGGGTCCAGAAAAGTATTTACTAATGGTTAATTATGGTTAAGTAATGCTTATGAGGCAGTTAAGCATTAATAATGTGTTACCTAAGGGATACATGTGTTACACTTTACAATAAGGGTCCAGCAAGCCTTTACTAATGGTTAAGTAATGGTTATGAGCCACTCCTATACATTTATTAAGGTTTATGTCAGGTTACCGTTCATAAGGTCAGGTAAGCTACCTGATAACATACACAGCACCATTAGGAAATGATTACTTAAGACTCTAAATAGTTGTTTAATAATGCCCATCCAGTAAACATGTACACCATTAGTGAATGATTAGTAGATGTATTAGGTAGCTGTTACTTAATGCATATTCACTCCAAATAAACACCATTAGTAAATGATTACTAGGGACATTATTAACGTTTTACTTATGTATTAACTAATGTATTACTTAATACTAAGTAATGCATACGTAAGGATAAATAATTACATCATGTAACGTTTATTAATGCTTACTAATGTATTAATTAACTCTGAGCAGTAGGCATTACTTAACTGTTTATTAATGCATTAACTAATATGCTAATTAATGTTAAGTAATACATAATAATGGTTATTTAACTATTATTACACTGTTAATTAATGCTTAATAATGCATTAACTAACTGTTTATTAATGCATTAACTAATATGCTAATTAATGTTAAGTAATACATAATAATGGTTATTTAACTATTATTAAACTGTTAATTAATGCTTAATAATGCATTAACTAACGTTAATTAAGGGACCCTTATTGTAAAGTGTTACCCTCGTCTGTAACTCGTCTGTAACTCTTCTGTAACTCGTCTGTAACTCGGTCTGTAACTCGTCTGTAACTCGTCTGTAACTCGTCTGTAACTCGTCTGTAACTCGGTCTGTAACTCGTGTGTAACTCGTCTGTAACTCGTCTGTAACTCGGTCTGTAACTCGTCTGTAACTCGTCTGTAACTCGGTCTTTAACTCGGTCTTTAACTCGGTCTGTAACTCGTCTGTAACTCGTCTGTAACTCGTCTGTAACTCGTCTGTAACTCGTCTGTAACTCGGTCTGTAACTCGTCTGTAACTCGGTCTGTAACTCGGTCTGTAACTCGTCTGTAACTCGGTCTGTAACTCTTCTGTAACTCGTGTCGTGTTCGTCTCCAGGTGCTGCAGGACAGATTCACCAAGTTTGCCACAGAAACCAACACGGTTGGCGAGCAGCGCCTGGAGCAGGTGAACAAGATGGTGAACGAGATGATCGACTGCGGCCACTCGGACGCGGCCACCATCGCCGAGTGGAAGGACGGTCTGAACGAGTCGTGGGCCGACCTGCTGGAGCTCATGGAGACCCGCAGACAGATGCTGGCGGCTTCTCATCAGCTGCACAAGTTCTTCACCGACTGCAAGGAGGTACTGGCACAACCTCTGGATGTCACTCAGATGTACCGTGTATTTCTTATTATTGCAGTGATTATCATCGTGATTTCCGAAGCAGCCTGGTCACGATCCGTGGCTTCTATTTTTAACGGTTCTGACAGCGCTGTGTTACTGTGTCGTAGGTCTTGGCTCAGATTGCAGGGAAGATCAAGCAGCTGCCAGAGGTTCGAGCCTGCCAAGCCAACATCACCAACCCCGCCACCCTGCAGAGACTCATGCACTCCTTTGAGCATGCCCTTCAGCTGCTGGTGGCTCAGGCAAGTGATCGCACTTCTGTCTGTCCTTAAACACACCTCATTCTCCTAGCTAGACCTAGCTGTCTGTCCTTAAACACACCTCATTCTCCTAGCTAGACCTAGCTGTCTAGGCCTTAAACACACCTCATTCTCATTACGGTGGGTGTTTTTGAGCATGCCCTTCAGCTGCTGGTGGCACAGGCAAGTGATCGCACTTCTGTCCTGCTGTCTGTCTGTCCTTAAACACACCTCATTCTCCTAGCTAAACCTAGCTGTCTAGGCCTTAAACACACCTCATTCTCCTAGCTAAACCTAGCTGTCTAGGCCTTAAACACACCTCATTCTCATTATGTTGGGGGTTGTCTAGGCCTTTAAACACACCTCATTCTCCTAGCTAGACCTAGCTGTCTGTCCTTAAACACACCTCATTCTCCTAGCTAGACCTAGCTGTCTGTCCTTAAACACACCTCATTCTCCTAGCTAGACCTAGCTGTCTGTCCTTAAACACACCTCATTCTCATTACGGTGGGTAATGTTGAGCATGCCCTTCAACATCTGGTTGCTCAGCCAAGTTCCTTCTGCTGGAGCATCAGTCACACCGCGGGCTAGCTGTCTAGGCCTTAAACACACCTCATTCTCATTACGGTGGGGGTTATTCAACATAAATTGTGCTGGAAGCCAGATGTTGATCATTTAAAGGCAAATGTATCTAAATCCATAGGAATATTGATCAGAACCATGACATCCTCACTCATGACTCCCTGAATATTTTATACAGCTGCTTCACCGTCCCATTCATCACTTAATGTGTGGAAATCTGGGAAAATACATACAAAACAATCACATAGCCCATTTTTATCTTACAAAAAAGAGCCATTAGAGTTATAAACAATTATACAAGATTAACAACAAGATTATCGAGAACCAACAAATACATTATTCTCAAATTCAAATGTGCTTAAATTCAGAGATTTAGTGGATTTTAAAACAGCACAATTTATGGTTAAAATCAACAATAAAACACTTCCTGACAGCATTCAGAAGCTCTTCCAGAGCAGAGTTAGAAATATGAACTAAGAGGAACATTTATGTTCAGGAAAACCAAGAACTAACGTTAAACAACGATGATCTCAGTGACAGGATTAATCTGTGGAACAGCTGAGATACAGAAATGAAAATTCAAAAGCAGCTATAAATACAAAATGATTAATACATATAAAACAAAGGTATAATACACATAGGCATGAACCTATGGACATGTGTATGCATATGTGTGTATGTATGTATATATATATATATATATATATATATATATATATATATATATATATATATATATATATATATATATATATATATATATATATATAGAGAGATATATAGAGATATATATATGTGTGTAGG
This sequence comes from Cololabis saira, assembly GCF_033807715.1. Taxonomy (NCBI): domain Eukaryota; kingdom Metazoa; phylum Chordata; class Actinopteri; order Beloniformes; family Belonidae; genus Cololabis; species Cololabis saira. The sequence continues at coordinate 45,870,080 of NC_084600.1, read as the reverse complement.
CATGTGTATGTATTATTGTATTATTGCTTATATAAATACTGTACGGAATGATATTTATTAATGACATTGCACTAGTTTATAAAAGCTAACATTTCTTTTTGTGAAAAGGGTCGTCATCAGCTTAGGCTTCAGTCTACACCTTTTGGTCCTTGGTTTTTAGTTAAAATTGTGCACTATTGTGTGTTGGGGTTCAATTCAATTCAATTCAATTTTATTTATATAGCGTCTAATACAACAAAAGTTGTCTCTAGACGCTTTCCAGAGATCCAGAACATGAACATAAACATAAACCCCCGAGCAGTTATTACATAAACAATGGCAGGTAAAAACTCCCCTTTAGGAGGGAAGAAACCTTGAGCAGGACCAGGCTCATAAGGGGGGACCCTCCTGCCGAAGGCCAGAGTGGTGGGTCAGGGACGGCAGCAGCACAGCAGGCAGGTGGAAGCAGCAACGGGATGACCAGGGGTGGGGACCGCAGGCCAGCACGCAGCTCCCGAAGCTCCGGCCCAATCATCAGGTCCCAGGTTGGGGTGCAGGGTCAGGGAAGGGTTGAGAAGGGGCAGGGCCAGGGAGAGGAGTCTTGACGGACAAACCTTCTCCCCCGCCTGCCCAGGCCGTTATCCTGCCCCCTCACTCCCACACTGCAGGTTCCGGTGTCCGGCAAACGATGCTGCACCATGTACAAAAGAGAAAAAAGAGAAGGGGGGCCATCACAAGAAACTACAGGAGCGACTCTAACACACTAGAGTTTACGCTACCTAGAGATTTACCAACACCAGCTAGAGGTTTACTAAACACTAACTATTATAGTCTTGTTCTATAGCTGCAACTATGACTACTGACTCTAACACACTAGAGTTTACACTACCTAGAGATTTACCAACACCAGCTAGAGGTTTACTAAACACTAACTATAGGCTTTACTAAACAGAAAGGTTTTAAGTTTAGTTTTAAAGGTGGAGGTGGTGTCAGCCTCCTTAACCCAGATTGGAAGTTGGTTCCATAGTAATGGTGCCTGATAGCAGAACGCCCGCCCTCCAAATCTACATTTAGATACTCTAGGAACTACGAGTAAACCTGCACTCTGAGAATGGAGAGCTCTGCCAGGAACATAAGGCACTATCAAATCTTGTAAATACTGCAGAGCTAAGCTATTTTGGGCTTTATATGCAAGTAATACAATTTTAAATTGGATTCTGAATTTTACGGGTAACCAATGGAGCGACGCTAACACTGGAGAGACGTGGTCTCTCCTGCTGATTCCTGTCAGTACTCGTGCTGCTGCATTTTGGATCAGCTGGAGCCTATTCAGCAAATTACTTGGACATCCTGCTAACAACACATTACAGTAATCTAGTCTAGAAGATACAAACGCATGAACTAGTTTTTCTGCATCACTCTGCGAGAGGATTTTCCTAATTTTTGCAATATTACGGAGATGGAAAAACGCTATTTTACAAACCTGATTAACATATGGTTTAAACGACAAATCCTGATGGAAAACAACACCAAGGTTTCTGGTGCAGGTGAGACAGCTAACGAGCACTATTGTGTGTTGTGCTGCAGGTGCGACAGCTGCAGGAGAACGCCGGCCAGCTCAGGACCATCTATGCAGGTGAGAAGGCCGAGGCCATCATGGTGAAGGAACAGGAAGTGATGGAGGCCTGGAAGGAGCTGCTGAGTTCCTGTGAGGCCAGTCGTGTCCAGGTGACGTCAGTCACCGACAAGGTGCAGTTCTTCTCGGTGGTGCGGGAGAACCTCATGTGGATGGAAGGCATCATGGGCCAGATAGGATGGGACGAGCCCAGGTGAGACATTGGATACTTGTCCACCTGTGCACTTTATTTTAGGATTTTTGTGAAAAAACAAAAAAGTATGACAAGGAGTGCAAGTCTGGAAACAGCCTTCCGAGTATTAAGTATTCAATTAGAAATTAAAATATTTTCCCTGAAGACAAAATGTCATTAAGTCAAGAATTGAATTGACCTAATTTCACGACTTTTGTGACTCCATTTTTCATCTGGTGCGGTAGCTACTATTTAAGTGTAGCCATTAGCACTGTTTTCATTTTACCGAGTTAGAATTACTGGGCAACTTAAACTTTGCAACAGTTCAGCATTTGTTTCAGGATCTTTTAGTGGATTTCAGCATATCGAGGTGTGCATGAACCTACAGGGCTGCAGGATCCGTAATGACGGCACAACATGGAGATTTGTCAGGTTTAGGACAAAGATCTCTCTTTTGGAAGTTAAAGAGATGAAGAGCTTGAGCTGATTAATACATCAATCAGTCAACAATAGCTAGCACTGTTATCAAATCTTTACAACTTTAATATTATTGATTTGAAAAGACCGGCCTGCACTTGAGAAACGTTTCGATGTCAACATGAAACAAAAACTTGCAATGTCTTTTTTGTTCTCTAAATAAATCAATATATAAAGAAAATTGTTCATAATAATAGAACACCCTTCTGCGGTGATATTTTTGTCCACTAGCCATCACAGTTATGATTGTCTAGAAGGACAGAGGTTTTAAAGCCCTTACAGCCTCTCCCTCTCGTTGAGGGAGTATCATATGAGTATTTCTATCTTCAACCCTCCATATTTTTCCAGTTTCTTGTTCCTTCTTTGTTATATTGTTGTCACTTGGGATTGCCACGTCAATCACCGTTGCTCTCTTCTGGAGTTTGTCGACCACCACTATGTTCAGTCGGTTAGCCAACCTTGGACCCATGGTCTAAGTTACACAGGAAGTCCGGCATTTTGAACAGAAAATGTCATTTTTCATGAATTCTGGTCATTTCCAGGCCTCGTATTTTAAAAAACTCCTCCTAGAGATTTTATCGGATTGGCTCAAAACTTGGTTTGTACAATCTAGACACATGGCCGACGCTAAATTGCGAAGCTTTTAAGTTTTTACCAGAGGGCTTGACCGTAGTCATCCGGCGAAGTTTGAGGTCATTTTTAAGGCTCGCCATCAAACATCAATTGGCTGTAATTCAGCAATACATGATTTGATGTGGTTGAAAACGTATGTGCATGATTGTAGGCTGAACCTGAAGACATCTATGGTGGAATATTCAGGATCGGTTGTAGCGCCACCTGTTGGCACCAGGAATTGTCATGTCTTCTAGTATGCATCTGTGCTCCAAGTGAGATGAGTGTATTGATCTCAAAGTTGGTCATATAATAGGTAAGACATTGACGATGACTGACAGAGAAAACTGTAACTTTTTATCAAAGTGCGTCGCCGTTAGAGGTAGTCAAATTTTGGTGTCTCGCCATGAACATAAAAGTTGTTGTAACTTGTTCATACTTTGTCCAATTTGACCCAAAATCTGTACATTTAATCTGACTTCCATTCTGGACATGCAAGTCATACAAGCTTCCACTGCAGCCTGATCGTGCACAAGGGTGCGAGGGCCCGTTCATCGCTGCTTGCAGCTTTAATTCAATATGAAATATTCCTGTTCGATCAGTTCATTATTGGGGTTCATTACTGGATCTTTGTTTTCACTCCTAGATCGTGGTTTGACACTAATGCTTGGCCTCCTTCATGTATGAAGCGTCTTCATCATGACGGTCCAGCTCTCCACAGCCTCGTACCGTCTACTGTCGCCCAAAACACGCAGCTAAACCAAACCAAGAATGCTGTTTCAAAAAGAAAAAACTAATTAACAAAAAAACTGTTCTTTGATAACTCCCTGGGTCCTGATTTCAGTCACTGACCATCTCTAAAAAAGATGCCAAAGCTGCACCGTGAAGGCTCAATGTTGTTAGAGCAGTTTCATCAGGAAAAGTCTCAGTTAAAGTTCAGAGATCACATGTTGGCAATGAATGCAACATAATATCAAGTTAAGGTCCCATCATTTTTGTCCATTCCATTTTCATTTGTTTTTTTTGTATTAGTTATACTTTAGTTATAAATAAAAAGTAAAAAATGATTTGTGTTAAGCATTTTATATGTAATGTGTTTTTTTTCCCTTTTTTTCATGGAAGTTTACCAACAAATTTGTGCCTATATCACAAATAAAATTCACATCGACAAAATGCCCTTAATGTCTGACATTTATTCCTAAATACTTACTGAGATTAAGAATTCTATATATGCTTTTGGATCATGATTTCATGATTTTTACACGTTATTAAGCCGCTTTAAGTTTTAACTTAAACCCTAACAAACCCAGTTCACATACAATTTTTCCTTTTTCCCTAACCCTAACCCTTCTTTCCTTTCAGTTGATGAACTATCTGACATAAAGGTAAAAAGAAAATTACTACAGTAGCACTGGAAGCTCTTTATTTTTTATTCAAACTGTTATGATGAGGTTGTTGAGGACCCAAAAGCAGGAGAGCAGGAGGCAGGAGTTCACAAAAAAAGGGTTTAATTAACAAAAAAACAAAAACAAAAGCGCTGCTGGGCAGGATCAAAAAAGGGCAGAACAGAAACAGGGATCCAAGAACTAGAGGAGAACATGGAGGGAGCAAACAGTACGGACCGACAGGGAACCAAGGAATGACAAGACCAGATATACACAGGGGATAACGAGACACGACGAGACACAGGTGCAGACACAATCAGGGCAGATGGGACACGGGAGGGACAGAACTGAAACTCAAACTGGGGGAAGTGTCAAACCCTGACACAAACCATTGTATGTTGATGGGGGAGCTACAGTAATTACCAATACAAGACATCACCAATGATCACGGTTTAAGAAACAACATGCAATATAAAGTACTTTGCACCCTACAGGGGTTGGGATTCATTAATAGGTTTTAATTGCTCTAATGTAAATTAACTGACCTTACCCTCCTTAGGGATTTGACAGCTCTGGAAGGGATGATGAAACAACACCAGGAGCTGAAAGCCAAAGTCGACGGCCGCAGCAAAACCATACAGCAGTGCGCAGAACTTGGCAAGATTCTGATCGCTGCAGGCAACCCTGCATCAGAGGAGGTGGGCGAACAAACCGCACAGCTTTACTGTCACGCAAAATACACAAGACAATTCTTATAAGCAGTACTGTTACTTCAGTGTGTTCATGACTGTAACTGGTTTGTTACAACAGATAAATGAGAAGTTGGAAAGCCTCCTGACCAAGCAGAAAGACCTCGCTGAAAAATGGGACAAACACCAGGAAAGGTTACAGCGCAGTGAGTAACTCGAGTACAGCTATTGGAAACCAGTCAACACTCACGTTAAATATAAAAATGGTCTTTCCCCACTTTGTACAATTAGCTGGGAGGGAATTCATGAAAATCGTGCACTTGGTGACCAGTTTTTGATATTTGGCATGTTAGTTCTGGACATAAGGTTTTCAAAAACCACCGCCAACAAATTGTGACGGCCCCCTAGTGGCCGGTTTGCAGAAAATTCTAAATGAATCAATCAGCGAGGCGATAGAGGCAGCATTGTACATGTAGATGTTAAGTGACTTTAAATAGAAAGAAAGAAATATAAATTTTCCCTTAGAGTCCCACAATGAAGACATTATTTTTCGCACAGCTGATGTTTTTTTGTGTTATTTAATAAAATCCTATTCTTTCACTGTGACTTAGTTCTGAGGTTTTGTTCATCTTAAACCTGAATGAAGGTCACTGTTATCACCCAATGAGATTAACACTACTCTCCAATAAACATAAAATTGCATTCCTTGGGGGTGAAAATATGCGTCTAGAGCCCTAAATAATCTTTCTATGTGACTTCATTCGAGAGATATGGAGCAAACAATGACCTTGAAAATTAAATTTGACCTTCAACATGACCTTGAAATAGGAAATTGATCTCAGAATTGAATTCCTAGCACCGGAAAAGTAGAGAAAGTGACAATCTACAACAATCTAGGAGTAAGAGAAGCTGAGATTTGGTCTTTTCAGCGGGAGCCATTTTGAATGTTCTGTAAACCGGCCACTAGGGGGCGAAACAATTTGTTTGCAGTTGTTTTTGAAAACCTTATGTCCATAACTAACACCAGGCCAAATATCAAAAACCTGTCACCAAGTGCACAATCTTTATGATTTTTGACATATTCCCTGCCAGCTAAATGTACTTCTATGATTTGTAAATCATGTATGATCTTATTTTCCTTGTTTGAGCCAACTTGACACATTCCTTATGAACATTTGCAGTAAGACTGTCATCCCAGCTACATGTAAGTGCAGCAGTTTTATAGAAGCATGTTACTAACATCACGTAACATTACCACCTTTTAGAACAGGAAAGGTTCCAGTTTGCCCAGGAGACGGTGAAGGCGGAGGCCTGGCTGAAGGCCAAGGAGCCGCTGATGGCCACCATGGCCACCATGGCCCCCATGGCCACCAGGCAGCAGGACGGGCCGGCCCCGGCCCAGACCGACGAGGTTGAGCAGCTTATACTACGCCATGAGGCCTTCCGCAAGGCGGCTGTCACTTGGAAAGATCGCTTCAGCTCCCTCCGCCAGCTTTCTGCTGTAAGCTTTATCGTGGTTAAATGTTTCATCGGTTTGGTGAAGTTACAATATCATGCTGCTACAGAAAACAATGGGATATTGTGTTTGCTTTGCAGACATCTGCATTGCTATCATTTGCTTTATCATATGCTTAAATCTGCCTCATGACGTACGCTGCATGCAGTGTATGTCCACGTAGGGTTTAGTAATATGTAGTGCAATGAATTATTGGTCTGACCGTCTCTACAGATGGAGAAGAAAAAAGAGGAGGATAAAAAGACAATCCCACTCTCCAGCCGAAGGATGTTCCCATTATCTTGTCTGAATCCCAGTTTTCCCTCAACCAGTGCTACGTCTTCTTTCCTGAGGCAGACGATACAGTCTCATCTAGAACCCAAACCTTTACAGACCAGTTTGGATCTGGGTGAACCCTCCTCAACCCAGAGATTGTCCTCAACACTCGCCAGCTACAACCCTGTCCTAAACGGATCTGGCTACCACGGACTGGAACAACCGTGCGCTGCCAAGTTGGTGAACCCCTCGTACCTTGGGATGAACCAACAGGCTGCTGGAGGCGGAAGTTCCTCCGGTTTCTCTGCGTCCCAGACCGGTGGAACAGAAACCTCTACTTACCACGGATTAAATCATCAGACCGCCGGGAGTGGAGAGAGTTCTGGGTATTTTGGAGTGACTGCTGGGTGCGTGGCCGGGATGCAAAACCATCTAGGGAGTGGCAAGTTAGGGAGTTCAGGTAACATAGCTCAGCAGACGAGTGGTGGAGGAATAGCAAGCCCTGGCTTTCTGCCTCAACAAAACATGGGAAGTTCTGGATATTTAGCCCAGCCACAGAATTTGGGAAGTTCTGGATATTTAGCCCAGCCACAGAACTTGGGAAGTTCAGGATATTTGGCACAGCAGCCGAATTTAGGGAGTTCTGGATATTTGGCACAACCACCTAATATGGGAAGTTCTGGATATTTGGCACAACCACCTAATACGGGGAGTTCTGGATATTTGGCACAACCACCTAATATGGGAAGTACAGGATACCTAGCGCAGAATTACCAGAGCAGTAGCGGATTGGGAAGCTCTGGCTATCTGGTGCAAAATCACTACAGTAGTGGAAGTCTAGGCAGTTCAGGTTACTTGGCACAGAGCGGTGGAATCATGGATCCTAAGATGGCGTACGCGTGGCAACACCTGAAAGCAGACTTCATGCAGCCCAGAATCAATCACATCCACAAGGCTATCAACCCCCTCCTGGAGGCCAGCAGAGCGCAGCGGGAACAGTTCGGGGACATCCCCATGGCCGACATGACGGGCCCAGAGTCAGGACTGGAGCTCCTCCACGGCCGGCTCCAGAGGGATCCCCGCGGGAGTCGCTCCGACCCCCAGATGGACCACCTGAGGCGGGAGAGGGAGTACAAGCTGGGCAGACAGACCTCCAGCGAGCAGGAGATCCAGGCCCGGCTCAACGAGCTGCCGCTCATCGTCAGGCAGGAGCGCTACCGGCGGCGTATGGAGCGGCAGTCGTCCAGCGAACAGGAGGGCAGCAACAAGCAGAGGCTGCAGAGGCAGGACTCCAGCGATCTGGAAGGTTCTGTGAAGGACGGATCTGACAAACGCTCAGCGTATGTACATTAGTGTGACCGTCAAATGATATCGGACAAAACATTATGGTTTGCTTACTGCAAGATCCTAATTATTTCTGTGTTAATGTTTATTTCTGCTCTCCCTGTAGGGAGAAAAGATCCACTATGGCAGAAATTGTAGAACAGGTCCAGGAGAGAGAGGCAGCACATGTAAGTAAACTTACAGATTGTAAATTATCCACGGTCTGTGTGAATACTCGATTCTGATTGGCTGGCAGGTGTAGTAGCTGGGAGGGAAAATGTCAAAAAATCATAAAGATTGTGCACTTGGAGACAAGTTTTTGATATTTGGCATGGTGTTAGGTATGGACATATGGTTTTCAAACAAACTGTGTCGCCCTCTAGTGGCCGGTTTGCAGAACCTTCAAAATGGCTCCCGCCGAAAAGACCAAAGGTCAAATCTCAGCTTCTCTTAGTCCTAGATTGTTGTATATTGTCACTTTCTCTACTTTCTTGGTGCTAGGAATTCAATTCTGAGATAAATGTCCTATTTCAAGGTCATGTTGAAGGTCAAATTTAATTTTCAAGGTCATTTTTTCCACAAAAAAACTCCATATCTCTTGAATAAAGTCACATAAGTCACTATCACCGTAGTGTCAATAATCTCATTGGGTGAGAACAGTGGCTTCATTCATTCATTCATTCATTCATTCATTCATTCATTCATTCATTCATTCATTCATTCATTCATTCATTCATTCAAAAAATATATCTTCATTCATTCTTCATTCATTCATTCATTCTTCATTCATTCATTCATTCAGGTTTAAGATGAACAGAACCTCAGAACTAAGTCACAGTGAAAGAATAGGATTTTATTAAAATAACACAAAAAACATCAGCTGCGCGTATTTAAACTCACTTAACACCTACATGTACAATTCCTGCCTCTATCGCCTTATTGCTTATTGATTCATTTAGAATTTTCTGCAAACCGGCCACTAGGGGGCCGTCCCAATTTGTTAGCTGTGTTTTTTGAAAACCTTATGTCCAGAACTAACATGCCAAATATCAAAAACTTCAAGTGCACGATTTTCATGAATTCCCTCCCAGCTGTAGGTTAAAAGTGAAAACCTACACCTGGAAAACAGGTTCGGTCTAATTGCCTAGGGCTCATTTATAAAGCTTGTGTGCCACAAAACAGGGCTTGAAAGATGCGACGCACCTTCTACGCAAAGGTTGGGATTTAAAAAAAAACTAACGGAAAAATGTGCGTATCTTTACGCAAACTTTGATCCTAGCGCACGAACATTTTGAAGATCTGGGGAACTGGCAACGCAGACGGTGAGGTGGTGAAATGAAGCCAGATTCATGTCATACTCTTAATGTCATCACACATCAGACTTATAATATGATAGTGCTGATCGTGTTCCTCTGTGTTTGAAGCTCAGCGTCAGTTAGTCGTGAAACCTTTACGCGTGTGTAAAGGTTTCACACGCGCACGTAAAACTCATTATATATATAAAAGAAATCCGTGTCCCTTTAGAGACTCCGTTCCTCTCAGCCTCCACCTTCAACTCCAACTTCTTTTTTATTTCTGCCTCAGATCTGTCCTTGGCACTCGCAGCGTTCAGCGCAGCAACGACGTGCTGCCACTCACTCGCTTTCTTTTTGTTAGTGATGCCACTACTGTGACCTCCAGATAATCTCGTTGTCCTGCCTCCACCTCATCCACAACATCTCCATCTCGGTCTCCGTGAAATTTAGTGGCACGGTGGCTCGACACATCTCATTCATCCATTCATATGCAAATACAATCATGAACTACTTTGCATTGCCCATTTATGGTAAAAAGTGGGCGTGTAGAGGGCGGGATATGAGGAGAATTCACCTGCCAACCTTCCAGCTGACTGTGATTTATAAAGAGAACATTGCGTGAAAGTGTGCGTGCACACGGTTTTATAAATCAGGATTTTTTTGTGCGCACGCCATTCTCGGCTTTTGAGTGCACGTACACTTTTAGTGTGAATCCTACGCACTCTTTTATAAATGAGGCCCCTGATAACTTTAATATCATTACTGGATCAACTGCCAGGTGGTAACCACGGCAACGGAGATTCAGAGAAGAAGAGCCGGCTACCGCAGGACGGTAAAGAGCAGAAGTCCGGCAAATCTTAATATATATGTATCATATACCTCAGGTGGTAAAAACTACCAGGTTCTTATGGGACGGTAGTGATTGTTCCAGGTATTATCAGACCCTCAGGTAGTGATTGTTCCAGGTATTAGTCAGACCCTCGGGTAGTGATTGTTCCAGGTATTAGTCAGACCATCAGGTAGTGATTGTTCCAGGTATTAGTCAGACCATCAGGTAGTGATTGTTCCAGGTATTAATCAGACCCTCAGGTGCTAAAAACTACCAGGTTCTTATGGGACGGTAGTGATTGTTCCAGGTATTAGTCAGACCATCAGGTAGTGATTGTTCCAGGTATTAGTCAGACCATCAGGTAGTGATTGTTCCAGGTATTAGTCAGACCCCCAGGTGTTAAAAACTACCAGGTTCTTATGGGATGGTAGTGATTGTTCCAGGTATTATCAGACCCTCAGGTAGTGATTGTTCCAGGTATTAGTCAGACCATCAGGTAGTGATTGTTCCAGGTATTAGTCAGACCATCAGGTAGTGATTGTTCCAGGTATTAGTCAGACCATCAGGTAGTGATTGTTCCAGGTATTAGTCAGACCCTCAGGTAGTGATTGTTCCAGGTATTAGTCAGACCATCAGGTAGTGATTGTTCCAGGTATTAGTCAGACCCTCAGGTAGTGATTGTTCCAGGTATTAGTCAGACCATCAGGTAGTGATTGTTCCAGGTATTAGTCAGACCATCAGGTAGTGATTGTTCCAGGTATTAGTCAGACCCTCAGGTGGTAAAAACTACCAGGTTCTTATGGGACGGTAGTGATTGTTCCAGGTATTAGTCAGACCCTCAGGTAGTGATTGTTCCAGGTATTAGTCAGACCTTCAGCTGTGGCTTATTATAAAACTAATGATTTCAACTGAAAACACATGAAAGCATGAATAACTGATTTAATATTTAAGTTCTTTGGTAAGTGACCGTGGTATAAGCAGATAATGCCCTTTGAGGTGACATTATCATAAATATATGGACGACGCGGGCGTTATCCCTTACTCATCTCACACTTTCAATTCAATTCAATTCAATTTTATTTATATAGCGTCTAATACAACAGAGTTGTCTCTAGACGCTTTCCAGAGACCCATACCCAGAACATGACCCCCGAGCAGTTATTACATAAACAATGGCAGGTAAAAACTCCCCTAGTGGGAGAAAAACCTTAAGCCAAACAGTGGCAAGGAAAAACTCCCCTTTAGGAGGGAAGAAACCTTGAGCAGGACCAGGCTCATCAGGGGGGACCCTCCTGCCGAGGGCCAGACTGGTGGGTCAGGGACGGCAACAGCACAGCAGGCAGGTGGAAGCAGCAACGGGATGACCGGGGGTGGGGACCGCAGGCCAGCACACAGCTCCCGAAGCTCCGGCCCAATCAGCAAGTCCCAGGTTGGGGTGCAGGGTCAGGAAAAGACTTGTGCTCCGTAATGCAAGCTACAAGCCACCCATGGCCACCTGCAGGACAAAAGAGAGAAAAGGGAGGAGAAGGGGGGGGCAGCAACGGGATGACCAGGGGTGGGGACCGCAGGCCAGCACGCAGCTCCCGAAGCTCCGGCCCAATCAGCAAGTCCCAGGTTGGGGTGCAGGGTCGGGGAAAGACTTGTGCTCCGTAATGCAAGCTACAAGCCACCCACGACCACCTGCAGGTTCCGGTGTCCGGCAAAGGATGCTGCAACATGGACAAAAGAGAGAAAAGGGAGGAGAAGGGGGGGGCCAGCACAAGAAACCACAGGAGCGACTCTGACACACTAAAGTTTACACTACCTAGAGATTTACCAACACCAGCTAGAGGTTTACTAAACACTAACTATAGGCTTTACTAAACAGAAAGGTTTTAAGTTTAGTTTTAAAGGTGGAGGTGGTGTCAGCCCCCTTAACCCAGATTGGAAGTTGGTTCCATAGTAGTGGCGCCTGATAGCAGAACGCCCGCCCTCCAAATCTACATTTAGATACTCTAGGAACTACAAGTAAACCTGCACTCTGAGAACGGAGAGCTCTGACAGGAACATAAGGCACTATCAGGTCTTGCAAATAATGCGGAGCTAAGCCGTTTTGGGCTTTATACGCAAGTAATAAAATTTTAAATTGGATTCTGAATTTTACGGGTAACCAATGGAGCGACGCTAATACTGGAGAGACGTGGTCTCTCCTGCTAATTCCTGTCAGTACTCGTGCTGCTGCATTTTGGATCAGCTGGAGCCTATTCAGCAAATTACTTGGACATCCTGCTAACAACACATTACAGTAATCTAGTCTAGAAGATACAAACGCATGAACTAGTTTTTCTGCATCACTCTGTGAGAGGATTTTCCTAATCTTTGCAATATTACGGAGATGGAAAAAGGCTATTTTACAAACCTGATTGACATATGGTTTAAACGACAAATCCTGATCGAAAATAACACCAAGATTTCTCACAGTTGCACTGGAAGCCATCGCAACACCATCTAATCCCTTCCTGCTAAACACACTTCTGGTGTGTTTAGTTCATCATTCATTATGGTTTTGAATTACATTCATTATTAGGGCCCGAGCACTGACAGTGCTAGGGCCCTAATGTATCTGTAGGAATTTTCCTTTTTTCCCCCTAAACGTTCCCCAAAAGTCACCAAATTTTGCACCAAGCCAGGCCTGGCGAAAAATTTGATATTTAATGGTTTGCATTAATGGGCGTGGCAAAATGGCTCAACAGCGCCCCCTAGAAAACTTTGTGCCTCAAGCCCCACAATACGGTTTGACGTACATGCACGAAAATCGGTACACACCTGTATCATGTCGCAACTTAAAGAAAAGTCTCTTGGCGCCATGACCGAAACCCAACAGGAAGTCGGTCATTTTGAATGAATCCTGTAATTTTGCCGAAATTTATGCCATTCCTTCAGCAGTTAATTCAGCCCGAACCGTAACGTGCACCCAGGTGTGTTATACATCAAAATGTGCGTCTCCATCCTGCGACTACACGCATTACTTTCCTCTTTCAAAAGTGTTACCGTGGCGACGCTAGACGCCAAAAAGCGCGCCCACCCGTCATCTGATTGGTTCAGACAGAAAAAACTTTGTGCCTCAAGCCCCATAATACGGTTTGACGTACATGAACGAAAATCGGTACACTCCTGTATCATGTCGCAACTTAAAGAAAAGTCTCTTGGCGCCATGGCCGAAACCCAACAGGAAGTCGGCCATTTTGAAAATTCTGAATTAATCGCGTAATTTTGGCGCAATTTCTGCCATTCCTTCGACAATTAATTCAGCCCGAACCGTAACGTGCACCCAGGTGTGTTATACATCAAAATGTGCGTCTACATCCTGCGACTACACGCATTACTTTTCTCTTTCAAAAGTGTTACCGTGGCGACGATAGATGCCAAAAAGCGCACCCCCCCTTCATCTGATTGGTCCATATCTGATAGTTCCTACTTTCTGCCATAACTTTTGAATGGTTTGATATAAAGAGTCGTGGGTGGTGTCATCGGACTCGGTTTTGAGTCCTTGACCTTTATTGGTGAAAATTGCACGCGCGAGGGCCCATCCATCGCTGCTTGCAGCTTTAATTTGTGTGTTTGTTTAAAGGCACGGGGAGAGCCCTACCGACCTTCCAGCAGCCTCTCGGCACCCGTGACTCGGTTCGACGGACGTCCTCGCGCCAGAGACCGTCCCAAACCGAGGAGACGACCCCGTCCTAAAGAGCCGGAGGAAACCCGCCGGTCTCGTTCGGCTCCGGCGACCGGAGCTCCAACAACGCCCCAGCCGCCGTCACACACTGCCCAGAACGAAGGCTTCCTCTACCGGAAAAAGGCCACCAGCACGGACCTGGAGGCCCAGCAGAGGAGCCCCAACAGGTAGAGGAGGAATTACACACTAAACCTCTCTGGACTCAGAGAACGGTTCAGTCATAGACATACTAACATCATTATGCATAGAGAAATAACATTAAACCTCTCTAAGCTGAGAGAATGGTTCAGTCATAGACATACTAACATCATTAAACATAAAAAACATAAAACATTAAACCTCTCTAAACTGAGAGAATGGTTCAGTCATACACGTACAAACATCATTAAGCATAAAAGACTTGTAAATGTTTGGATTTCTTCAATAGTAATCTCCTTTATGTCACATTAAAGTACAGAATTGATGCATTCATTAACTCTTGTGTCAAAGAAACTAAATAATAACTAATAACCAAGGCCAAGAAGGATATCCTTAACCATGTGCAGTTATTTGTGGAGTTATATTCCCTAAAAGATTCTCCCTTTTCAGGCCCATGATACGGCCAGTAATGGGCTCTTAGCCATTAGCCTAAAAGCTTTTTTCTTGTTGTGCTAACAAATTAAAATCTAAATTCAAAGAGTATTGTTACCGACCTAAACACAAAACCCTTCCCTGTCCTGCAAAACCCACACATCTTTTTAGCCAGGATTTCTCATGGACAACACATTTGTCAGGAGGTTAGTTTTGTATTTATTTATTTATTATAGTCATTGAAGCACTGTAAAGCACTGTAAAACCTAACAGTACATCTTAATAACAGAAGTAAGTTGAAAAAGTTGTGGTCCCTCATTGCCATCAGTTAAGATAACAAAAATGACAAAACTGAATTAAATAAATGTTTGAAGCTGGTATAAGATGTCTGTGTTTGTTTGTGTTAAAGCAACTTAAAGTTGAGTTATTTCGGTTTTCTAAAATTAATTGAGTAGCTAGAAGTTGTGACCACTAGAATGTGATCATTTAATTTAGAGGAATAAAACTGAGTAACTTGAACTTAAGTGCTAACATTTATGTAAAGAAGATTCAATTAAGTTATTCTGGCTTGATGCAAATTAATACAACACTTTTTAAATACTGTAAGTCTGAAGGAAATACTACGTATGAGTTTATAATACGTATTAGTTTTAAGTTCAGTTTACTGAATGAAATGGTACTATCACATTTAAATAATAATAAATAAATACATATTTGAGTTACTTGAACCTCAATGGAATATTTTTTTACACTTGAATTGCTTGACTTTATAAACTTAAATGGTTTTACAGTGAGCTAAATGTACGGTCAATGTGGCACTACAGTTATCTAGAAACATACTAAATGGCATGCTCTAAGTTGGAAGCCTGGGTTTTAAAAGAATTCAGGTGGTAAACTAAATACAAAAATAAATAAAGTTTAAGTTTAAACTGACTTCTGAAAACCTCACAAACGTAATAGCAGTCAAAGACGGTTAGTTGTCGTGAGCAGTGCAGTCAATGCATGTTTGTGTTGTTGTAACTTTGTAATAACTGTGTAATTAAATGGTTAGCTGTTGTCCAAGTTTAAACATTGATGGGAGTTAGATCTTTGACTCAAGTTCTCCAGAGCATGTTCAGTTTTAATCTGCAAAGATATTATTTATGCATCTTTTTTTTCCATCTGATAGCAAATCCTGGGTGAACGTGTTTTGTGTGCTGAAAGAGGGACAGTTGACGTTCTATAAAGACGCGAGGAACCTGACGACGACGTACAACGAGGAGCCGCCCGTCGACCTCAGCGACTGCTCCTTCGACCCGTCCATCGGATACAAGAAGAAGAAGAACGTCTTCATTCTCAAGTAAGGACTAACCCTAACCCTTTATTGATGATATTCTCAGTTTCAGCCTTCTAACGACATCGGAAACTAAAGTCAAAGTGACACAAAGGAGCTTTTTTCATATTAAAATATCAGTTTTAATTTCATTTCATTATTTTTAGAAAGTTTGCTCTCATGGTCTCCTGTCCCTACCGTTAATCAAATTAAATCATCCGAAGAAGGTCCCAGTTGTGTCTTATATCTGTGAGGTCTGGATTAAAGACATTTAATTTACAGTTGTTGCTGCAGAACTCTGTAGCAGGAAGAGTTAGTTCCATGTGGTGACGTGATTAATAAAACTACACAGTGAGGAGGAGGAACACACGATCAACTACGTTTCCATCAGTCAAAACTCAGGTTATTGCTAATATTCCGGTTACTGAGACATTGGGAATATTCCGTTTCCATGGTAATTAATCATTTATCTGGATCAAACCAGCGACGCATGGAGAACATCATGACACAATTCCCGTCATTTCTGCTTCTTCTTCCTGGATCCAAATTCAAAACAAATGCTGCTTCAACTTTTCTCTCTCCTTGTAAATCTGGCTATCAAAAAAGGAAAAAAAGATGAAAAAAGAAAAAAAAAAGAGGAAAAAAATGAAAAAAGAGGAAAAAAATGAAAGAGGAGAAGGTGAAAAAAAGAGGAAAAAAAGATGAAAAGAGAAAAAAAAGGAAAAAAGATAAAGAGGAAAAAAGAGAGAAAAAAGATGAAAAAAAAGAAAGAGGAAAAAAAGAGGGAAAAAATATGAAAAAAAGGATGAAAAAAATGAAAAAAAGGAAAAAAGAAAGGAAAAAATGAAAAAAAAGAAAGGAAAACATATGAAAAAAGAAAAAAAGAGGAATGACATTTCCCGTCATTTCTGCTTCTTCTTCCTGGATCCAAATCCAAAACAAATGCTGCTTCAACTTTTCTCTCTCCTTCTTGTAAATCTTCTATCCCGGTACTTTCTACCGTCTACAAATGCAGAAATGTTCATATCCTTCATTACATTTATGAAGTGATTAGTCTCCTCCTGGTCTTGTTTCTCCGTGTTTAGAAGAACTTCCTGGACTCAAAAGACCAGGATTCCTTGTGAACAGAGCATGTGCAGAAAACAGATTCCTGTTCCGTTTGATGGGGATATTCCGTTAGGTGTTTACATGACCCAATATTCGGGTTTTAAAAGGAGTAACCCAGGGCTCATATTGGGGTTTTTAAAAACCAGAATATGAGTAAATTCAGGTTATTAAAGGGGTTATTGGTGTTTACATGGCCGTGTAACCGGGTTATTGATCATATTCAGGTTTTAAAAGGATTATTGATGCTGGAAACGTAGTCATTGGGGAATCTGGGAAGTGTGACCAGGCGAGGAGCTAGCAGGACGATATCACACATCAACAACGATGGAGGGAGTTCACAGCTTTAGCTTTAGCTTTAGCTTTAACGGTGACTAAGAGACTCAAGAAAGCCATGAAAGAAGAGAAGACAAGACTGTACAAGATGAACTCTCAGACAAACTTAACATCCACGTATAGGAGGAGCCTCTGAGGGAGAAACTTCACAATTTCTTAAATGAGCCGTCTGTAAGAAATGGCCAAAACTGGTACTGCAGTCACTTTCAAAATACTGTTGAGCGGCGTGTACCCTCCCCCTCCTCCCCCGACCAGAGGTTGCCAGACAGGCTGCAGAATGCAGATATGCAGAATGCACCGTACGTGCGCGCTGCCGCGTACCCTACGGCGTAGGCTCTGCGTTGGTGTAACGCGGAACCATAAATCAGCCTTAAGGCTGCAGCGGCGTAGGAGCGATGGATGACTGAGGGAGAACACAGTTTCACCAAGAGTGGAAGGCAGCGCCGGGCAAGTTATGCCACAGTTTGCAGATGTATTGTTGATGCGTGGGCTAATGTGTCTGCTGGGACTATTTTGCGAGCTTTTGCAAAAGGGTGCATTTCCGAGGCGCCGCACGGCACGGAAAGTGACTCTGACAGCGAGGAAATTGGGACTGGCACAGCTGATTTAGCGGAGCTCTTTAATGCAGAAACAGAGGATGAGACTTCGATGGGTTTGATTAATGTAAAAACTGAAATAAAGTAGCCTACAATCAAACAAAGTTTTGCTCCCGCTCTATTTTTAAATACGCATGCTTGTGTGTGTGTGTGTGTGTGTGTGTGTATACGGCGCCTTTAGGTTCGGTGCGCCGTGTGTGTGTTTTAAATACAGAAATGACACAAAACTGAGGGTGCGCCTTTCCACACGGCGCCCGTATGGTCGCGGAAATACGGTATTTATATATGAAAGCCAAACATTTAGCTATGAATCTTACCTGTCCAGGAGAAAATCAGCAACGTTGGCGTCTGTCTTCAAATTCTTCTCCGCTTTCAGCCGTCTCCATCTATCAAAAGCATCTCCTATACAAATCCTTGTTTTATTTCGGACCTTGTCACGACGTAACGCGGATTCATAACGAGGTCTTTTAGGTTTTGGAAAGCTAGACATTTTTTCATCCAACACGTTCGTAGCGGCTGCTGCGATAATTAGAGCCGAGCTGGCAACCCGGATGTCAAAACAATACTGACTTGGTGATTGGGAGATAGGTGGAGGGTGGAGCTTCAGAAACAATACTGACTTGGTGATTGGGAGATAGGTGGAGGGTGGAGCTTCAGAAACAATACTGACTTGGTGATTGGGAGATAGGTGGAGGGTGGAGCTTCAGAAACAATACTGACTTGGTGATTGGGAGATAGGTGGAGGGTGGAGCTTCAGAAACAATACTGACTTGGTGATTGGGAGATAGGTGGAGGGTGGAGCTTCAGAAACAATACTGACTTGGTGATTGGGAGATAGGTGGAGGGTGGAGCTTCAGAAACAATACTGACTTGGTGATTGGGAGATAGGTGGAGGGTGGAGCTTCAGAAACAATACTGACTTGGTGATTGGGAGATAGGTGGAGGGTGGAGCTTCAGAAACAATACTGACTTGGTGATTGGGAGATAGGTGGAGGGTGGAGCTTCAGAAACAATACTGACTTGGTGATTGGGAGATAGGTGGAGGGTGGAGCTTCAGAAACAATACTGACTTGGTGATTGGGAGATAGGTGGAGGGTGGAGCTTCAGAAACAATACTGACTTGGTGATTGGGAGATAGGTGGAGGGTGGAGCTTCAGAAACAATACTGACTTGGTGATTGGGAGATAGGTGGAGGGTGGAGCTTCAACATAAACATCAGTTGAGGGCTGCAACTCCTCTTTTTAAACTGGAATATCCTGGCTTGAGTGCTGTTGTCAGTGACATAAGTATTTGAAATGAACATGATTTTTAAATGTCTGTTGACATATCGGGGTCATTTTATGATTTGTTTTATTATTGCTCTTACATACGGCTCCTTTAAGTGTTGCTTTAAAAAAAATGTAATTTTATTATTCACTTGAAATGAAGTTAAACAAATACCTGGAGTTCTGCACGTTCTAAACTCTGATTTGTGTCTGTTTTACTCCTGCAGAGTAAATGATGGGAACAACTTTGTATTCCACGCAAAAGATGAGGTAAGAATATTTGATACGTTTAAAGAGTTTAACACGTAGCTATAGCACATATAAGGCAGAGTTGGAAAAAGAGGGCATATTTGATAAAACAGTTGAAACTAAATGCAGGAAACAGGAAGTTCCTGCTAAACATAAAACAGGTAAAGTTAGTTTTTATCCCTTCCCTGCCGTAAGGGATAAAAACGTCTTTATCAGGAAAGTCACGGAGCCTTGTTACATTCACATTTTAATTTCATTTTATATTACAAAATAACTGATACTACACTTTAATTTAGGATGGGTCTGTTAAAAAAAATAAGATCTCGTTTTATGCCACACATTTACATGATACACGTAAATAAGTAAATAAGAGATAAGTAAAACAGAGAAAAGGCTTAATGAACTATGACGTTGCACTTTGCAATTCCTTGTATTTGTTCAGTTTTATTTGTTCAGTAAATTGGAGCATTAATTTTAGATTGACAGTGAGTTACTAATCTCATCTACCACAGTATTGGAGAAAATGTAAAATTATAGTTATTATAGTTATAGTTAAATCATGTAAATATAATTATAAACACAAACTCTGAGATCCTCCAACCAACGTTTGTTGGAAGTGCCCAGGGGCCTCATTTAAAATGGAGTGTGTAGAATTAAAACTAAAAGTGCACATAAACCCAAAAGCTGAAAATGCCGGGCGCAAAAGAAAATCCGGATCTATAAAACCGCGTGCACGCACACTTGCACGTAAGGCTCGCACAGTCCAGCTGGAAGGTTGCGCAGGTGAATAAGCCTCATATCCCGCCCTCTACACGCCCACTTTTTACCATAAATGGTATGTTCTTGCATATGAATGAGCCTGCTGAGCATGCGCAGTGGCTTCCTGCAGCCTGTTTGGCGTCAGAATGAAAGAGACGCATGATGAGACGTGTCCAGCCACAATGCCACTGAATTTCACTGAGATCTGAGATCTAGATGTTGTGGATGAGGTGGAGGACAGGAAAACGACATTATTTGGTGGTGACAGTAAAAGTAGAAAGAGTATATAAATAGTATAAAATAATTAAAGCGAGTGAGTGGCAGCACGTCGTTTGCTGCGCTAAACGCTGTGAGTCCCCCGGCGCAACAGACATGTCCCCCCCGTCTCTTCAAAATCATGTTTTTGTCCCCCCCACTTTTTACAGTTTAAAAACTAACGGTAGTCTCAACCTGTAATTGCAAATCACCCAGACACCCTGTGCGAAGACGATGCGAGAACAGCCCCGCTCCCCCTCCTCCTCCCTCCCCTCAGAGCTGCTCAGGGCGGGTTTATGGTTCCGCGTCACCAACGCGTACCCTACGCCGTAAGCTCTGCATCGTTTTAACGCGGAATCATAATTTAGGCTTACACCCGCACGTAAAGGTTTCACGCACGCGTAAAACTCATTATATATATTTTAAAAATCTGAGTCCCTTTAGGGAAGAAATGAGGGGGTCCGTAGAGCTCCTAAACGCTCTACGAAGCCCCTCATTTGTTCTGTCCTAAAGCGGTGGAGGAGGTCCCCGGCGTGTCACCGCGGCTGCAGCAGCAGCAGAGTCCTGACTGACGCTGTGTTTCAAACACAGAGGAACACGATCAGCGCTATTTTATTATAAGTCTGATATATGTTGTGAAGTGTGATGACATTATTAAGAGTATGACATGAATCTGGCTTCATTTCACCACCTCAAACCCTGCGTCACCAGTTCCCCGTGTCTTAAGTAAATTCTTACGGGAGGGTCCTAGTTGCCGTAGGGATACGCAGATTTTTCGGTTAGTTTTTTCTTTTTAGATCCGAGGCTTTGCGTAGATGGCGGCTTCCGCAACTTTCAGGCGCTTTTTCTGCGCAAGCAAGCTTTATAGATGAGGCCCCAGGTCAAAGCAGAGGCGTTGGGGTGACCGAGCCTTTTCAGTTGCCTAGGCTCTGGAATAAACTCCCCTGTGAGTTACGCACCATCTCTGACCTTGGCGTTTTTAAATCTAAAATTAAAACGTATTTATTCAGGGTGGCTTTTAATACCCAGTAGTGTGGCGACACTTTTTATACTTGATGTTTTTATATGTTCATATGTTTTATTCTTGTTTTATTTTGTTGTATGTTATGTAAAGCACTTTGGTTCACCTTCAGGTTGATGTAAGGTGCTATACAAATAAAGTACATTTACATTTACATTTACATTTACAAAGATGAATGTTCATGTTTCTAATGCAAAAGAGACTTTTTATGCATTCACTTTAATCAGATTTGGTCAATTCTGCATTAGCAGGTCAGAATTTAGAAGTGGCTGCAAAATGAAAAAAGAAATGTGGATTTTTAATCTGGAAAAGTAAGGTATAATAAAATATATTCATGAACCCTGAATGCCTTGAGTCTCTACTACCAAAGGATTGTGTTCTTTTTCTCCATAAATCTCCATTTGTGTGAAAAATCCCTCATAAATTTAAACCACATATCCACACAAGTTGGGAAGTTTTCTATTATGTATAAAAGAAAACAATGTTAATGTGAAGTGCATTTAGAAAATAAATGAGACTTTGATGCCAAAAACACACTCAAAAAAAGTATTTAGTCCAAAATACATTATTATACCAGTAAATATCCACAAACAGCCTCTTCATCTCCACCATCGACGGAGAAGCACATGTTGTTACGTTTACACTCGGTAACTCCGTCCTGCACGTTTTCAGACGGGAAAGCGCGATGCTAAAATGGAGCGTATGCTCTACATTGATTGACAGGTCATCCGGCCAATCAGGAGCTTCCTGTCAGTGCAGTTGCAGCATTCGCCCAGAAGATGGTGCCATTGTATAGCCAATGAAATGCTGAACACAACGATATATATATATATATATATATATATATATATATATATGTAGGCCTTCATGGTAAATTCAACGGTTCAAAAGTTATGCCCATGGGACATAATTGTTATAATAAAACTCTTTGTAAGACATAGTCTTACGAAAACATGTGTAAAATACTCATTTATTGTGGTATTGTTATCAGATTTGAACTTGCACTAGATAAGGCTTCAGCCTGAGTCTCATTGTGTTTTAAAACCAATAAGACACAGATTCATCTGCAGAAATCTGGTTACAAAACTAATAAAAACCTTCTATATCAGTGTGTTCAAACTGAGATTACTGAATAATAGTAGCAGTTACAGTTACAGTTACAGTTACAGTTACAGAGATTCTGGCAGTTGAGGGAAAAACTTCAGAGTGTTACCTTTCAAAAGAGACCAGAACCAGCCATGAGCAAACGGTTCAACAACAGCTTTAGATTTACTTTGGGATTAACTTGGATAGGCGTTTTCGGCGACTTTTACAAGTGCGGGAACAAGTTAACTGTGGCCACTGTGTTGTGTTTACGTGGAAAGTTTAATTCCTCTTTAATTCAGAATTAAAAAACATCATGTAACCGTGGCCACTGTGTTGTGTTTTTCGGGTAATTAATAATCCCGGCAGTTCCTGGTTTAAATCCCAGCAGGAGTCTTTCTGTCTGGAGGTTACATGTTCTCTGCGTACTTGCATGGGGTTTTTCCTGGATACTCTTGTATGTCAGGTGCATTTGTAGTTGTTTTCCTGTGTTTTATTGTGACGGACCGGCAGCTGTCCAGGGTGAATCCTAATTCAATTCAATTCAATTCAATTCAATTCAATTCAATTCAATGCAGGCAGGCAGGCGGAAGCAGCAACAGCAGACATCCACGTAGGCAGGTGGAAGCAGCAGCGGGATGACCAGAGGGGGGGGGGGGGGGCGGGAACACAGGCCAGAACGCAGCTCCCGAGGCTCCAGCCTGCAAACATGCACAAAAGAGAAAAAGGGGGGCCGGCACAAGAAACTACAGGAACGATGGACAAAAATGATAGCTATGAGATATTTATAATAAATAAAAATGGTAATGGAGAAGAGAGGAAGGGAAAAGGAGAGGAGAAGAAGGGTGAGAGGCACCGCCCAGCGGATCATGTCGGTGCCCCCTGCAGCATAGGCCTATAGCAGCATCTACCACCAAGCTATATTTGAGACTAACTATTATAGTCTTGTTCTATAGCTGCAACTATGACTACTGACTCTAACACACTAGAGTTTACACTAACTAGAGGTTTACCAACACCAGCTAGAGGTTTACTAAACACTAACTATAGGCTTTACTAAACAGAAAGGTTTTAAGTTTAGTTTTAAAGGTGGAGGTGGTGTCAGCCTCCTTAACCCAGATTGGAAGTTGGTTCCATAGTAGTGGTGCCTGATAGCAGAACGCTCGCCCTCCAAATCTACATTTGGATACTCTAGGAACTACGAGTAAACCTGCACTCTGAGAGCGGAGAGCTCTGACAGGAACATAAGGCACTATCAGGTCTTGTAAATACTGCGGAGCTAAGCCGTTTTGGGCTTTATACGCAAGTAATAAAATTTTAAATTGGATTCTGAATTTTACGGGTAACCAATGAAGACGCTAACACTGGAGAGACGTGGTCTCTCCTGCTGATTCCTGTCAGTACTCGTGCTGCTGCATTCTGGATCAGCTTGAGCCTATTCAGCAAATTACTTGGACATCCTGCTAACAACACATTACAGTAATCCAGTCTAGAAGATACGTACGCATGAACTAGTTTCTCTGCATCCCTCTGCGAGAGGATTTTCCTAATTTTTGCAATATTACGGAGATGGAAAAATGCTATTTTACAAACCTGATTAACATATGGTTTAAACGATAAATCCTGATCGAAAACAACACCAAGGTTTCTCACAGTTGCACTGGAAGCCATCGCAACACCATCTAATCCCTTCCTAAGATGCTCTGGACCAAGAATGATAACCTCTGTTTTATCTGAATTTAGAAGCAAGAAATTTCTGGACATCCAGTCCTTGATGTCCCTAAGACATGCCTGAAGTTTAACTAACGGTTCTATTTCATCCGGCTTCATAGACAAGTAGAGCTGCGTATCATCAGCATAACAATGAAAGTGTATGCCGTGATTCTGGATTATACTTCCCAATGGCTGCATGTATAAACTGAACAAGATTGGCCCTAGCACTGAACCCTGCGGAACACCATAACAGACCCTTGACTGTTCTGAAGAAACCTCATGTACATGAACAAACTGGAACCTGTCAGATAGGTATGATTTAAACCAACATAGAGCTGTCCCTTTAATCCCAACAACATGCTCTAACCTGTGCAGTAAAATGCCATGATCTATAGTGTCAAAAGCAGCACTGAGGTCCAGTAGAACCAGTATGGACACTAATCCCTTATCTGAGGTCCAGTAGAACCCGTATGGACACTAATCCCTTATCTGAGGTCCAGTAGAACCAGTATGGACACTAATCCCTTATCTGAGGTCCAGTAGAACCAGTATGGACACTAATCCCTTATCTGAGGTCCAGTAGAACCAGTATGGACACTAATCCCTTATCTGAGGTCCAGTAGAACCAGTATGGACACTAATCCCTTATCTGAGGTCCAGTAGAACCAGTATGGACACTAATCCCTTATCTGAGGCCATAAGGAGGTCATTCGTGACTCGAACCAGTGCTGTCTCTGTGCTATGATGCATTCTGAACCCTGACTGAAAGACTTCAAACAGATCATTTCTATACAAATAGTCACATAACTGGCTTGAAACTGCCTTTTCCAGAATTTTAGATACAAATGGAAGGTTGGAAATTGGTCTATAATTAGCTAAGGTGTCTGGGTCAAGAGAAGGTTTTTTAAGTAAAGGTTTAATTACTGCCACTTTGAAAGCCTGTGGTACATATCCTAAACTTAGGGATAGGTTGATTTGGTCTAGTATTGTCGTACCAATAAGAGAAAAAACATTTTTGAATAGTCGAGTCCATATGAATACCATATGAATATTAAAATCACCCACTATGATGAATTTATCTGTACTGATCAATAATCCAGAAAGGAAATCTGAAAATTCAGATAAAAACTCTAGATAAGCGCCAGCAGGGGGCCGGTACACTACCACTAACACAACTGGCTTCTCTGATTTCCAGCTCGGAAATTTCAGAGTAAGCGTGAGGCTTTCAAACGTATTATGATTGCACTTAGGTTCAATTTTTGTTTGGAGACTGGAGTTATAAATTGCTGCGACTCCTCCGCCTCGGCCCGTGCTTCTAGGAATGTGATGATTAAAGTAGCCGGGCGGAGTTGATTCATTCAAACTAACATACTCTTCCTCCTGTAACCATGTTTCTGTTAAGCAGAAAACATCACTCCTACTCTCTGTAATTATATCATTTACTAACAGAGACTTGGAGCTTAACGATTGTATATTTAGTAGTCCGCATCTAATTTTTCGGTCTCTTATTTGTACCGAATGTGCATTGGTTTTAATTTTTACAAGATTATTTTGGTTAACGCCTCTATAACGCCGCACCTGGTGAACTTTTGGAGGGTGGGGAACTGCAACCACTTCTATTTTGCTAGGCACCTGGCTAGAGTTACCAGTTACATCATGTAATCCTACAGTTTTGTTGGCAGGCGTTGGTCCTCGAGAAGCAGCAGAGAAGTGTGTTAAACTACAGCTCTGCATCCTGGCCTGGACCCTGCGATGTCAGGGAGAGGGTCTAATAAAACAGGCCAAATTACTAGAGACAAGAGCAGCACCAACCCGGGTGGGATGAATGCCGTCTCTTCTAATCAGACCGGGCTTTCCCCAGAACGTCTCCCAATTTTCAATAAAGGCCACGTCGTTTTCTGAACACCACCGATACAACCAGCGACGGAGCGAGAGCATGCGACTAAACATGTCATCGCTGGTCAGATTGGGGAGGGGGCCAGAGAAACCTACGGAGTCCGACATACTTTTGGCGTAGTTACACACCGAGACAATATTCATTCTGGTTACTTCCGACTGGCGAAGACGGGAGTCGTTAGCTCCGACATGGATGATAACTTTACCATATTTACGATTACCCTTTGCCAGTAGCTTCAAATTTGCTTCAATGTCGCCCGCTCTGGCCCACGGGATGCACCTAACTATGGTCTCTGGAGTCGGCCTCACATGCCGGACTATGGAGTCTCCAATCACCAGGGTCGGCTTCTCAACGGGTGTGTCGCTGAGTGGGGAAAAACGGTTAGACACATGACCTAACCTACCACCTAACCCTAACCCTAACCCTAACCCTAAAGAGACCTGGGAAACGCTTCAGCAGATATCTGTGATCCTAAATACAACGAGCAGGTATTGATGATAGATGGATAGAGAGCATTACAATATCTGACATGGAAAATGTCAAATAATTATAATATTAGTAATGATTAATATCACTATATGGTGGCCCTGTGATGGACTGGCGACCTGTCCAGGGTGAACCGGCCTCTCGCCTGAAAATAGCTGAGATAGGAGACCCCCGCAGACCCCCGTGAACCTGCTCTCCAGCAGACCCCTGCTCTCCAGCAGACCCCTGCTCTCCAGCAGACCCCGTCACCCTGCTCTCCAGCAGACCCCCGTGACCCTGCTCTCCAGCAGACCCCCGTGACCCTGCTCTCCAGCAGACCCCCGTGACCCTGCTCTCCAGCAGACCCCCGTGACCCTGCTCTCCAGCAGACCCCTGCTCTCCAGCAGACCCCATCACCCTGCTCTCCAGCAGACCCCCGTGACCCTGCTCTCCAGCAGACCCCTGCTCTCCAGCAGACCCCTGCTCTCCAGCAGACCCCCGTGACCCTGCTCTCCAGCAGACCCCTGCTCTCCAGCAGACCCCCGTGACCCTGCTCTCCAGCAGACCCCTGCTCTCCGGCAGACCCCTGTGACCCTGCTCTCCAGCAGACCCCTGCTCTCCAGCAGACCCCTGCTCTCCAGCAGACCCCGTGACCCTGCTCTCGATCAGGTGCATGGCGTGCGTGTGGATTAGGAACCCATCGGCAGTGGCTGGCGTGGATCCACGTGGCACGTCTCTCTGCAACCTTGACTGCTGTCTCCGTCACCAGAAGCACTTGGAACGGTCCGTTCCACCTCCGAGCTTTCCAGTGTTTACATCTAAAGTCTTTCTCCACGATGTAGTCTCCACTCCAAGGTCATGGAGTTTTGTCTCTGCCGGTTTGGGGAGGGCGACCTTAACCTGTTTGTGAATATCAGACAAAACAGACGACAAGGTTGCACAATATCGTAACATTTCATCTTCACAAAGGCCAGGCTCTTGCAGCTGCCTCTTAAACGGGCCCAATCCCTGTTTACCCCAACAGGATTTCAAAGGGGCTCAGGCCATTTCTGCTTCTCTGACGCGCCTTCATGTCAATGTCCATATACTCACCACCCTGTTTCAGTGCAGCACTCACAAAAGGAGCGCCATTGTCTGAGCTGATGTTTGCTGGAATTCCCCACCTGGGAATTATCAGGTGCATCAAAGCCTTTGCCACTGCAGCGGAGTCCTGTCTTGTTGTGGGGAAAGCTTCAATCCATTTGGAAAACATGCAAACGATAACCAAAACAAACTTTTTGCCTTCACTGGGTGTAAGTTCAATGAAATCCATCTGCAAATGCTGGAACGGTCTGTCTGGTGGAGGGTGAGCCACCTGTGGCACCTTTAACCCCCTCCCCACATTGTTTGTTGAACAGATCACCTCGTGAACCAGTGTCTTCGTATTTCACTCACCATCACCCCCTTTGACACATGGTCCAATCCGTGTGTCAATTTAGCATAGTGAGGGAAAAGAAAGAAAAGTCCTGGGTAGACACACACCGTCAATTACCCTGCAGTCTGCATTTTTCCAGGACTGTTTTTTACATGATGCGCTATGAGTAAGGAAAACAGCCTGTATCTTGAGAGATAAAGGTTGCTTTGACACAGTTTTTTGCAGCTGCGTCTGCTCGAGCATTTCCCTTGAGAGATAAGATCAGATCTGTTACTGTGAGCATCACATTTACACACAGCAATTTGTTTAGGCAGCAACATGGCGTCCAGGAGGGCAGCCACTAGTACGTGATGCGCTATGGGTCTACCTGTGGAAGTCAAAAAGTCTCTGTTACGCCAATTCTGGCCAAATCATGAACAACACCCAGGCATATCTGCTGTCAGTGTAAATGTTTACTGATTTCCCTTCAGCAAACTTGCATGCCTCTGTCAGCGCCACTCTTCTCTGACCCCTGACCTCTAACCTCTGCCCTCTGACCTCTGCAGGAGGACCTGAAGGCCTGGACCTCCAACATCACCACCTCCATAGCCGAGCACGACGACATGGCCAAGTGGGACAAGCCGGGCACGTCGTCCCTGGACCCGGACCGGTCCGAGAGGAAGGAGAAGTCGGAGGGCGACGCCGACGCCCGGTCCGAGCGCTCGGAGCTGGTGGAGGGAGGAGAGGAGCGGTCCGAGAAGGAGCGGTCCGAGAAGGAGCGGTCCGAGAAGGAGCGGTCCGAGAAGAACGACGGCTCGGATAAGTTAGACACGTCTGAAATTGCTGACAAGTGTGAAGGCGGCGCCGGAGGTTCCAGCACGTCTGGAAAGAGCAAATGAAGAAGAAACACTGACAACAGACCTGGAGGAAGGGAGGGAGGATGGAGGGATGGATGGAGGGATGGATGGACGGAGGGATGGACATTAACAGACCTGGGAGGAAGGGAGGGAGGATGGAGGGATGGTGAAGGGATGGTGGAGGGATGGAGGGAGGATGGACGGAGGATGGATGGAGGATGGAGGAATGGAGGGAAAGATGGAGAAATGGTGGAGGGAAAGATGGAGGGATGGATGGACATTAACAGACCTGGGAGGAAGAGAGGGAGGATGGATGGATGGAGGGATAGATGGAGGGATGGTGGAGGGATGATGGAGGGATGGTGGAGGGATGATGGAGGGATGGTGGAGGGATGATGCAGGGATGGTGGAGGGATGGATGGACATTAAAGGGAAAGTTCGTTTTTTTACAACCTGGACCTTATTTCTGGCATTTTTTATGGTCGTATACTCACCCAGGCAAGTTTGGTGTCATTTGGAGTCCTTCGGAAGATATTAGGGTTTTTTTTGCGAGCCGATTCTCCATATAAGTGGACAGGTACAGCTAGACTTTGCTAACGTATACTCTGGCTCAAAACGGTAAGGATGTCCATCATATTCAAAGTCGTCGTCCACAACCTCAGAATGTGACAAATATTCAGACATGTTTCAAATAACTAACAGTAAACTAACAGTAGAACTCCAGCTGTACACGGAGCTGTGTCTGCGATGCGCGCACAGAGATGACGTCATGAGTTCAGAGGTCTTGTTTACAAACTGATTTATTTGTTACACACACAGCCCCAGATGAAGACAACAGGTCCTGGAAGCAGATCTAGTGATTCATAAAAGAAATCAATCATGTGTTATTTAGACGCTGCATCGTCTGTGTCCCGCTGTGCCCCGTTCACTACCGTTATATGGAGAAGCGGCTCACACAAAACCCCTAATATCTTCTGAAGGACTCCAAATGACACCAAACTTGCCTGGGTGAGTATACGACCATAAAAAATACCAGAAATAAGGTCCAGGTTGTAAAAAACGGAACTTTCCCTTTAACAGACCTGGAGGATGGAGGGATGGTGGAGGGAGGATGGAGGGAGGATGGAGGGAGGATGGAGGGAGGATGGAGGGAGGATGGAGGGATGATGGAGGGAGGATGGAGGGATGATGGAGGGAGGATGGAGGGAGGATGGAGGGAGGATGGAGGGAGGATGGACAGATAGATGGATGTAGAGCATGTCTGAACACGAGGCCACCGTTGCCTCCGACTGACTATTTAACCACGATGAACTTATTTTCCCGCCCTCCCGTCACCAGGACTAAATCAGTTCTCGCGTTGTGCCCCCTGCTGGTCGATACGGAACAGTGCTCGCGTTGCGCCCCCTGCTGGTCGATACGAAACAGTGCTCGCGTTGCGCCCCCTGCTGGTTGATACGGAGGCCGGCCGGACTGACGGGACGGACGGACGGACAGAGTCCAAC